>NW_023276806.1:186869728-187172228 GCF_003668045.3 Cricetulus griseus
TGAAGGATGTTTAAAGTCACCAAGACATAATCATCTTAGGACAGAAAACAAAATATCAGAAAAAAACTCCTAAGGCTTTCTGTCAAAAAACCTCAGGGTATTGCCTTTTCTTTATCCCCTAAAAGCTGGGGACTGAAGGTAACGATGACTTTATCTCATCCGAGAGACAAAGCTCAGTAAGTTCCACATCAAGGGGCTAGAATAGAGCGTATAATATATACGGCTTGGTGCACACAAGGTTCTGGGTTCATCCCTATCTCACCCCTCCCCATATTTAAGAAAGAACCCACCCCATCCACTGCACAGGTTCATTTTGGGGTTGTTCATTTGAAAGCTGTTATGAACTGTAAGACATACAAAGTGAGACGACGGGACCAAAGACAGTCAATGTGGATGTGGCTGTGTGTGAGACTACAAGTTCCTCACAGCTCTGGAGTAAGAAGAAACCCTAAGGTACAAATCACAAGGAGATGGTTCAGAGTAAATGTGGGTTACATGTTTGGTTTGCTTGGACTCGGTATTCTAAAAGGCTTTACCACATAAAACCCAAAGCACTGAGGGGAGGCTGTGAATAAGGAGCCCATGCTCCTGGAAACAAACTCTTATCCATGTTCCTGGGAACACCCCTAGTGAAATACATTGGGTCCCCAAAAGTCACAGAAATAGTAGAAACAGGCTAGATGAGAAAAGAAGGGGCTTAGCAGGAGAGAGATAACAGGAAAGATAACAAGAGAAGATAATGGGGAGATGAAGAGGTAGCTATGGTCAAAACGCATTACAGGCACATGAAAATGTCCTAACAAGTTCATTATCATATATAGCTAATATATAAAAATATCTTTAAAAAGAAGTGTTTTTGGATCCTCATGACAATTGCTAGTTACTTACACCTAAGCATGTTTTCTACTTATAAGTTGCTCCTGGTCAAAAATATGCTTAGTTGGGCTTTCGTCTTCTCTAAAGCTCCTGTCCTCGTTGTGTGGCTGCTTGCCACATGTGGTAGATCTCTAGACAGGCTGTGTATGGTAGACCTCTAAATAGGTAGCCCAACTAGGTAGTTGCCAATACTTACAACCTGTTTGCCATGGGTGCTTTTATCTTAAAGTCTAATAAAATTGTGTCTGTGTCCGGGCTTCCCAAAGTGTGTGTGTGTGTGTGTGTGTGTGTGTGTGTGTGTGTGTGTGTGTGTGTGTGTGTGGCTTTTCCACATCAAAATTTGATGAGGTTTTTGTTTCTTTTAAACATAGTATTTACACAGCAGCTAGGGGCAAGAAGGATAGAAGGAAAGGGGGTGGCAAATCTTACCATGATATGATCATTCACAATCATCAGTTCGATGTATTTAGTTTCCTCCTCTACATTACGGGGAAGTCGAAGAAGCTATAACACAGTGAAGAAAAAAAGAAAAGAAAGAAGACAAAACATCTAAGTTTAGCTGCAAAAACTAAAAGCACGAAAGAAATCAATGAAACAAAATTTTCCTTTTTACTTCAGCATTAACTTTTAAACTCTCATCAATTTTCTTAGTTTTTGAGTAGATAAAAATGTGTATGGATCTGAGAATTGTAAGAAAAACAGGGAGGCTTTCCATGGAGGGCAAACGTTGACCACTGGGAGTAAAGAGGGAAAGGAGTTAAGCACCAGGGGCAGAGACGAGGAAAAGAGCAAGGTACAGAAACAACTAAGTACACAACTGTTTTCTGTACAAGCATAATCTAAATACATGTTCACATTGAAAGAGACAAAGATGCAGCTGAAATGTACCCCGGAGGAATGTCAAAATAGCTAAAGACGATCCTTAAATCTCCCAAAGAGAAGAACAATATGGAGTTGGCTTTGTATTTTTCAGAAGAGTTTAAGTAAATACTAGAATGGTTTAAAAAAAAAATCAGGGTTGAATTAGATAGACTAGTGTTATAAGAGTAGTGGGGAATTTTAGTGTATGGAGCCTTGTAACCAGGCAGGCAAAGGCCTGGCTGGAGGGAGATTAGGAGAGAGGCTACAACCAGGCAGGCAAAGAAAGGCCTGGCTGAAGAAAGATTAAAGGAAAGGGAGCTTAGGCCCACTATGCAGCCAAGCCATTGTAGAGAAGAGTGAAAATGTGTGAAGTGTGGCAAAGTGTGATTAGCACGATTTAGCAAATTATTTAAGGACTAGAGTGTACCAATACTCTATGTCCTGGAGCTCTCCTCCGCTAACCTGACAACCAGTACATCAAGCTGAGTGCAGGAGCTCCAGACATTTAGGAATGTCGATCTTTTAAACAATAGTAATCTATAACTCTATAAATTAGTTAATACAGAAACCTTTTCCAAAATGCTAAATATCTTTCCTCTGTGAGGACACAGGTACTGTGCCTAAGTTCATCTTGAAGATTCAGAATCTTTGGGGACTCCAGGCAACTGAGTGAAGAGAGAGTTAAGTTAAACCAGTTGATCAGGTTGGATTTTATATTTCAGTGACTAGTCTTGGCTGCTACTTGTTTATGTGATGTCTGGCAAAATGAACTGCAACTCTGTTGCACTCCCCATAGCTTTCACAAAGCTGCATAGCTGCAGACATACCCATGGTGGAGCAGAATGAAACAGCATTTTGCATTTGAAGGGCAAGATTTTATTACTCTCAATCTCAATGTGGTAGATTGACTCCTCCTTCAAGCCTGACACAGTGCTGGAACTAATTATGTTATTTAAATCATAATTTAATCTTAGTGGTTTGCTTAGCAAACCAGATCCAAAAGGAGCCAATAGAGTATGAAGACATTATATAGATCATTGGGAGTGGTGGATTTTTTCAATAGTCAACCTTCTTCTACATTGTTCTCTTTGCTGAAAGATACAATCAATCATGGAGGTACTTATACTCCTCTATCTTGTGTTACTTTAAAAATTAAATACTCCACTGAAACATAGCTTTCAAGTTTTCTTTTTAACAACTGTAGACCCAAAATATTTGTACATCAAAATATTTGTACATATGGTATTTTTGAACAACAACAAAAATAAAAAACCTGAAAAATGTGTATGGTTTGAAAAAAATAAAGAAAGAATAAACATCAAGGATGAAATTGTTCTCTTGACTCTATTCCCTTCTTCCACGGGGTACAGCAAATTACTATTATATTTCACCAAAATGTTTAGACAAATACAATTAAATACATAACCTATGTATTTGTCTTCATCAAAACATTTTTATCTAACAGTGGCATGGAAAGTAACATAAGCAGAGCACTGAAAGCGAGGAGACTGGCTCTTTTCTGAGTCATCTCCACGTCTAGGAGTGGCCATGAATTTCCTCTGGTGTGGTTCACGGGTTCCCCGCAAGCACCAGGGGTGTAATCAGCATAGTGGTGAAGTTCCCAAATAGTCATGGAAGATTTTTACCTGATGCATCTCTCTGCTCAACAACAAATTCTCCTCTCTTTCAAAACCACAATCCATCAATATTATGGGCAGCCATCCCCTCTGCACATCCATCACCCAGTCATTAACAAGATCTGTGAAACTGGCTTTTCTTTTATGCCATGGTTCAATCGACCCCCCCCCCAGTAAATCTTGTTCACTTGCCCAAGGACTATTTCTGTGATGAGGGCACACCATCAAATCAAACCAGAATCAATACACATATGTCTGAGTGTTACATTTTAAACAAACTAAAAATACACTGCCTCATAGATTTTTGTCTCTTTCTAAATGTATTCTCTGGACTTTAAAACAAAAAAAGACTCTTAAGACTCTTAAAACTCTAGTTTCATAGAGAATAATGGACTTTTTTTGTATTTAAGAACCAAACAGGAAAACTAAATTGCACCCAATGACAACAATCTTCAAAAGCAAGAAAAAAATGGTTCCCACTAAACAACAAGACCTCCCTTGCTAACTGAGAAGACTTGGCAATGCCTGGCACTTGCATTTGGACATAGTATCACACTAACTCAATTTTATGGCTTCATAAAGAAGTGAAGTGTTCTCCTTTTTAGCCAATGACAAGATGTTGAGATGCTTCTGAAAGAACTTCAAGGTAAGTGTTAAGATATTTCTCCTACTCTCTCAGGTCAGGATTCGTAACAATAAACAACTTTGTAAATTAAATCTTCATAGAAATTATTTTTACCTTCATTTAACTTAAGACATCCATGTGTCTGTGTCTAAAGAATGTATTTCAAGCTTGTGGTAGTGGCTTGTTGAACACACTGGCTTCTGAGGAGTGGTTCAGAGAGTGTGTGCAGCTAGAGACACCTGTGCAACCAGACTTTCTATGAGAATCCCAGCTCCTGTTTGAACATTGTGAGTCCTGTCCTTATCAGTAAATAGGGATCATAACACTGCCTTCTTCATAAGGACATCATGAGGAGCAAAAGTGTTTACATTCTGTCCAATCCTTCAGTTAAACAGTTAAAATTGTTATAAAATGGACATGCACATGCTGAGTTTTCAATAAATATTAGCAACTATAATTCACACAAAAATATGTTTGAAGCTATATTTCATTTTCCCAGACATGGAAGCCTATGCCTGTAATCCCAGCACTAGGGAGACTAGGGCAGGATAAATGTTGTGAATTTGAAGCCACTCTGGGCCACAGAGAGAGATCAAGTCAAACAAAAGGGAATGAAACAGCTCACAAACCAAGCAAGTGTTCTTCCACTAAGCTATATACACAGCCCTTTTACAAACAGAGTCTGCTTACAATATGGACTTGAGCTTGCTCTATCGGTAGGTATAGGCTCTATCATTGCCTTTCTGCTTCACCCTCCCCAATAACTATTACTAAGGCCTATGCTTCCATTACACTTGCTTGGCATGTGAGCATTGCTAGGTTTGATCCTGGTCGGTGACGAGATGCTGACATGTGAATGAGGGACAATCTCACGGATAATGAGTATTGCCCTGTCCTCTCTATAAAACAAGTACTTCACACAGCCTTTAACAGATTCACTTTAATCACCATCTATTTCATTCCCTGGGTGCTTTCTTATGCTACATGCACACGTATATACCCACAAACCACCAAGATTGTGATGGGTTGATTCTGACGGCAGATCTCTATATTCCAGGCCATCTGTCAACTATGCGGCACAGGGCAAGTCATCACCAGATGTGGGAGCCACGTGAAAGAACAGTAGCTTAAGGACAGTTGCTATTAACACAATGTCCAGCTGAACAGTCCTAAAGCTATGTCCTCATTCATATACTATATCCAAGGCAGTTCAAGTGAGAAAAAGGCATTTTGTGGCTTCAAAGCCTGTCAGGAATAGCAAACAAGACACATGATGTGGTTCATATCTGAGCAAGAGAAGAAACCCTGCTTCAAGCAGAGACCCCCATAACCCATGGAAATGAGGACTCCATATTCCTCCATCTTCTAGCCACTACTTGTAAAATAATGCATCCTGTTTCTGCTTTCATGCAGCTGTCTCCTGTTCTGTGTACCCACACCCACAAATGTCTACACTCTGACTGTAGACTCAAACCATTACCGGTTGCCAAGTATTCTAAATATCACAGCTTACACCTGCAAACATACCTGCCGTTTACTCCGCTTTAGTCTTGGCTTCAAGATAAATTTTGGTGGAGTAACATTGACTCGTTGAAACTCTACAAGGAAATGAAAACAAACAGTGCGTTTTCCAGACTTCTTTCATAGAAGGCAAAATTTCACTAGTTTTTCTTCCTACTTAGTGAGTACATGAAAAATTAAGCAATTATGTTGTATTAACCATAAAAAGTATCTAATGGGTAAATGCGATACAGAAAAGCTCAAGCACACCTGTCATTATGTCATGTCATTTTTTTTCATAGTCATCCTACGAATACCAACACATTCCTTATCGAAAACCTTCTAAGTAGCCAACCTGATTGTCACTTCCATCATTCACCTTCTCTAGGGGCAGCAAAACAAAGAGGAGAAATGGAAGCAAATACAAGACATTGTTAACGTGACCTATTAGGGATTCCATACAGGACATCAAAATTTGACTCAATTGCTTCCAATTCATAGATATTCTTTTTCCAAAGACAAAATTTCTCCATGGCCTTCTTTGCTACTACAGGGCAATGGGACAATCTGAGTCCCTCTCAATTTGTAGGTAAGAACCACACATGAACTATTCATGGATACAGATAAATTCATCTCTGGATTCTAGGTTAGTTGTAAGGGAGGACGTTCTACAAAGTGAAGCAAGTGATGAAAATGGATGGAAATAAAAAAATCATCCTAAGTGAGTAACCCAGACCCAGAAAGACAAACATGGTATGTACTCACTCATAAGTGGCTGTTAGCTGTAAAGTGATTGGTTCCAAATGCATGAGTATTGAACAGCACAAACTGAACTTGGTGGTTATTATTTTAAAGTAGTAGTTGGGAGGGAGTATGGGGACAGATCTGGGAGGAATTAGGAGGAGGACTTGGGGACGAATGTGATCAAATATAAGCATGTATGAAATTCTCAAAGAATTAATAAAGAGCATCTTAGAAACATTAATATCAGAAAGGTAACATTAGGACAATAAATATCTCAGTAAGGAGGAGTCACAGTACATAATGATAAAAGGATCAGTTCACCAAAAGGACATAGCACTTCTGTTAATCACCCATGAGTGAGCTTAGCTGGGAATCTCTCCTATTAGAGCCTTCGGAGGCAGTTACAACTCCAGCTGACTGTTACACTACAAAACTCAGTGATGGGCACTCAGCTAAGCCTCAATTGGGTCTGACTCTCAGGAATTTGAGATAATAAATGTTTATCCACAGCAACCTCTGTACTGAAAATGGCAAACAAAAACAGAAATTGTAAATGTCTTCCATATTTACTTTGATCTTTTGTGATTCAGTATATCTGGAAAGGGCTGAGAATTCATTTTGTTTTCTTGTACTAGGGACTAAACCAGGGCCTCCTGCAAAACAAACAACAAGCCCTAA
This sequence comes from Cricetulus griseus, assembly GCF_003668045.3. Lineage (NCBI taxonomy): Eukaryota > Metazoa > Chordata > Mammalia > Rodentia > Cricetidae > Cricetulus > Cricetulus griseus. The sequence goes on from NW_023276806.1 coordinate 186,876,650, forward strand.
ATATATGGGGAAACATCTATGCCATCCCCATGGACTGGAAGACTCACTACTGAGCTGTCTGTTTTCCCACAGTTAATCTAAACATTCGGTATAGTCTAATAAGAATCTAAGAAGAAGTTCAGAAATTGGCAAGTTGGTTCTAAAACATATATGAGAATGCAAAGGAAGACCTAAATAAATTTGAAAAATGACAAAACTGAAGGATATATGTTACCTGATTTCAAAATACATGATAAAGCCACAGTAAGCAAAAAATAGACATGGGTGGCTAAATGAGCAGAGTCAACGTAAGAAATACCTCAAAACCCATTTTAATACTTAATGGCAATTCAAATAATTCAGCGTTAGTAATGTATCTGACAAAGGCCTTATATCTAGGCTATGTAATCACTTTTCTTCTTAAACTTTTGGCTAAGATCAAATGTAGAATGTGTAAATCCTTCTACAAAGCAGTAACTACAGGAGAAAAATATGATTGATGACTAGTAAGCATACACTCCATATCACCAGCCAAAACACCATCAAATGAAAGCACAATGGCCCAGCACCATGTACACTAGAATGGCTAATCCCCACAACACCACAGAGATTCCTCAGTATCTGGTGCTGAAGTTTTGGAGTAATTCCTACTGCCATATGGTGCTTATTGAGAGCAGAATGACATCAGCCATTTGAAGAAGCCATCCAACAGCTTCTCACAAAACAATGCTTTTCAAAGTAGAATCTTTGGGCATCACCTGGGGACATGCTGGAAACCTAAAGTCTCAAAACAGAAAATTAAAAGCCCTGGGATGAGTCAGCAATATATGGCTCCCAGCTTGCCAGTTCTTTTGGTCACAGGCAGAAGTTTTATGACACTCATCCCAAGCTAAACATACAGCTTCCAAGGTCATCCTTGGGTACTTACTAGAAGAAACAAAACATGTCTCTACAAAAAAGAAATGACTGGAAGGAGGGAAAGGGGGATGGAAAGAAAAAGAAAAGAGATACAAGAATGTTCATGGTTGCTTATTAGTAGTAGCTTCAAACTGCATAAATCTGAATATCCATTGGCATAATAAAAAGAAATGTAGTGCATTCATACCAAAGAATACACTCAATAATAAAATCAACTAGTGATTGCTACTTTTGACAAAATAAACATCACAGGCATATGCTAAGCAAAAGAAACTACATACAGTACATGGTTCCATATGCTTAAAGTCCTACAAAAGACAAGACTAGTCAGTAGAGAAAATAGATTATAGCAGCAAAACTGCACAAGGAGGTGTCTCGGCAATAAAAACATTGGATCTCCATGAGTCACACACAGGGATTGTGTTTCTCAAATATCCATTTCTAAAGTGTCAGCACATCCACTGAAAACAAGATTTTTATTTTCCTCCAAAATGTGTTCTAAGGGACCTTTGTCCTGAGAGATATCATATAAGATTAAAGGGTCTATAACCAAAAAAGTTGGCAAATGTTGATTATATTTCTATCTTTAGGAAATAGACAATGCCTTGCAAGATGAGGTGGTATTGAACCTAAAATAAAATTAAAAAAAAAAAAACTTACTTCTGACTATCTCTTATTTTCTTCTTGTTTGTTACAGTAAATTATAAGTAATCTTGAAAGACAGCACCACTCTTAAAACTGGCAGTGGCAACAGCTGATTAAAAAACTAGAAACAGGCCGAACATAAAGAGTCAGAGCTGCAGCCCTGCCACTCAGGAGGCTACACCGAAAGACCACTGCAAGCTTGAGACCAGGGTGGCTACAAAGTTGGACCCTCTTAGAAAAAAGGAAAGAAAGAATGTCAAGTCACTTTCACAATTATTTCTGAAAAAGAAATAACATCTGAACAAACATCTTTTTAAAAAAAATTGTAAGGTTACATTGTACTACTCCTATACTGAAGTCTTTGGTAGGAAATTTTTCTTACTTTAAATATTAATCAATGCTGATTGCTTCCAGTAAGACCTATTAAACTGTAGTTTTACTCTCACACAGCCATTCATGATTAATTTTGTTCCCATAACTGGCATTTGAAAGTTTTATAAAGTTGTTGAAAGGACAGTGAGCAATTCTGTAGAGTAAAAGTGCCCATGTTTACCCACAGACTTTCCTAAGTAGTGGATTCTTTTTCAAATTGTATTATTTTGCATGTATGCAATGGCTGGGGGGCACACATGTGCCAGGCCTCATGTGGAGGACAGCTCTGTGGAATGTGTTCTCCCCAGCTTTCATGTGCGCTCTGGGGACAGAAGCGACTCAGTAGGCTTGGGTGATAAGTGCCATTACCCACTGAGCAATCAGCATTGGCCTCCAAAATAGTGAATTCCATCCAACAGGATCTTCCACCTGGTCCCCAAAGGAGAAAGTGCTAATTTCTCTGTAGGGAACTACAGGAGGCCAATGAGTTACAACTTAATCCAGAGAGGAAGGAGCCTTCGAATGTAGCGCTCACTTCATTCTCTCACAAGAAGATAGAAGCTATTATCTGCTTTTCTAATGGTCCTTTGGGATTTGCTTTAGGCTGGCAATGCTATCACATCTTCCTGTGAGTGTCTCACAGCAGTATTTCAAAGTGTCATGATCCTTGTCCTTTAGTAGCTGGGGCACCCTGGAAAACCTTGGTTCTTTGTCTTCAAAAGGAGCTATATGAACATACAACGCTATTGCAAAAAAAAAAAAAAAAGTTAACTAAAAGGAGCTAAAGACCAATGTTCCATAAGCATAGGGCCCTAGCACTGAGGTCAGCTGCACTGGTCACATGACACGAGGCTGTTCTCTGCAATCAATCTTTACAGCAATTAAGCTATACACATAAATGAGAGGAAAATACATTCTAACTTCACAAGTGGCAAACAATTATATAAAAGGTTAAATTGTAGCTTTTGCTTAACATGCTAGAGCAAAAATAAAAGAAAACACATAGAGATGATTCCTGCCTGTGTTGACAAAACCATCATTTCACAAGGATGGATTTTCACATCGTCTACCATTTTTACTCTAAAATTATTTCTCATCCCTAACACTGACTCTTAATTTCCTAAATGTTCCTTCTGCGTCCTTAAGCCATATTTTTCTGAAATCCTCCACTATAAACAAGAAGTCAGTTTGCATTTTATTCTTTCCTTTGGTACACCTTTACAGTCAGTCCCTCTAAAATGTCATGAGCAACTGTCAATTATTATTTAGCGTATATACTAGCTTGAAAGTAGTAACTGAATTACGGTGTTGTTGTTTAAAAGCAATTCCCAATATGAATACCATACCAGTGGGAAGGTCATCCGAGGGAAATTCAAAGAGTCTGGATCTGTAAACCGAGTGAAAATGAGACTCCCCCTGAAATAACACAAAGAGCAGAGATTGAGTAGATGGAAAGCAAGTATCTCTGCTTCAGGCAGTCATAGCTGGAGAAGTGAGGACTGTAAGTTCTCCAGGTCTTTTAAGGGGCCATGAGCGACTGCACAGCCCCACTCTGCAGTGCATTCTTCAAGCACTACAGCCACCAATTGCAACCAAAAAGCCTCAAAGGCAGAGGAGCCAAAGCTGCAGTAATGGAAAATAAATGAATGGATGGACCTCCCCAAGGGAAGGTAAGACATCCTGGAAGATGGGTTAATGACTGCTCCTCTCATGGATCCCTGCCCCTACTTTAAGAGCCAGGTAGCTTACATAGGCAGTGACCCAAGCTACCAATTTTCCTGGTGACTGCAAGCAGATGACAGACACAAGCAATGCCCAGAATCCTGACATAGGCAGTTCTAGAAGGCAGGAGATAATGCCACAGTTTTTCTTCTAAACAAAATGATTAAGCATTCAAATGATTTCATCTGGCTTCGTGTAAGTGCCAAAAAAATTAGAATGTAATAGTATGTAAGTTAAATACAATGTCTTAAAAAAGTTGGTTTCCCAAACAGGTTGTTTAACAGGTAAAAAAAGCAATGTGTATTCCTGGAAATTACCTCCTCTGTAAATTTTGACCAGCATTGCACGAAACATGAAGTTCAATGGTATATGCAAAGCATGGATTGAAAACTATTGTTTCCCTATAGGCTATCATAGATTGTTCTCAGCCAAAGAGCAACAAAGAGCATTGTAGTCCATAATATTAACTCAATCCTTTCCTAATTTGTAGCAAATAAATGTTCCAAGTAGAAATACAGCAGGAAGGCAACCAGCTACCAGTCAAGGCGAGAGCTCTCACAGGACACCAACCCTACCGTTGCCTTGATTTTTAATGTCACAGCCTACAGAATTGTGAGAAAATACTTTGTTGTATAAGCCACACAGTCATGATACTTGGTGCAGTTGTCTAAACTAAGGCATATCATGTGACAGAGAGAAGTGCTCGTTTCAGAACACACTTCAGGGAAAGCATTCCCAACATAAGAGAGGAATGTCAAGAAAAATTAAAAATTAAAAACTGTGTGCTTGATTTACTCAATATCGTGTGTGTGTGTGTGTGTGTGTGTGTGTGTGTGTGTGTGTGTGTGTGTGCATTCATGCATGGGTGTGTACATGCTTGTGTGTATGTGTTGTCCTGGCCCTAACAATACAAAAATAAACAAAGGGTGAAAAAGAGAGGAAGGGAGAATAAAAGTCTTAGCACCAATGCTGACATTTGCATGGCAAACAGAGCACTTACTTGGGAGGTCTCATTTTCTTCTGGCTCAATGAGATATGTGTGGTTCCCATCATAGAACATCCCACTGCCAAGTACAAGAAAATAATTAGACATAGCTATCAAGTGTCAACCAGAGCAAGATCATTTTAGGCTCAGTAGCACAGGACTGGTTACTTTCTGTGTTTATTTCCCAGACCTATCCATCCTCAGCAGATAAATGGCACATTGTTCAGGCAAAACACACCACACACACACTTACACACATACATACATACACACACACACACACACACACACACACACACACGAATGCACATGCACACTCACACATATACATACACACACTTTTGTGAGGCAAAGTCCCCTTTCTCTGAACCCCCTCAAAGGCAGAACCTTTCATCTTGAATTCTAAGCTCAAGACTGGATTCTCTAGCAGTTCCATTATTTTTATAGCATGCAATTCTGAGTCTTACTTTATAAAGGCCACCCGAGAGTATCTGTTAAAGTGCAAGCCTCAAAGAACCCTCTGCAGATTTCTAGGCTGGGACTCTGGAAGCCATATTTAAAACAAGTCCCAGGCCACAGTGGCAGCATATTCCTTTAAATTAAAACAAGTCTCAGAAGCTGGAAGTGGTGACATGAGTTTGCAATCCCAAGGACTTGTAGGTGACAGCAAGAAGGTCACTTGTTCAAGACCCACCTGGGTAAATTCATGAGAGCTATACAAAAAAATCAAATGTTCAAAAGAACAGCAGGCAAGGATACAGCTTGGTTGTTGACATACACAGCCAGACAGTATTGGGGGAAAAAACAAAGCCCCTGATAACAAAAACACCTCTGTGATGCTGACAACACAGGCTGCCTGAAATCACACCGAGAATGACCTCCAGCGACACACTGGAAGGTGCTTTGGTGATAAGGTGAACGCATTTGAACAACTTGCCCTGAACTAAGTGTCTCTACAACTGCAGAGAGAGAAGCCATGACCGTCTTCACTGTAGAGGAGAGACACTGCAGTGACCTTCCTAGATTCCATATCCCGTACAAGGAAGACAAGAAGCAACGCAGTCTGGGTACATGAACTGATCATCTGCAAACTGAGACCACCTTCGTTCATTCATTCAGCCTGAAGTGATGGAATACCACAAGGCAGGAGGCAGGGTAGCAGAGAAGACAAACCAATGTTCTGTTCTTACGGTGTTGAGTTACATTTTAGGGAGAATACAAAAATGAACACACAATGAGGAAGGAAATTTAAGTTAGGAAAATATGAATTTTATGGTGGAAATAAAGCAGATGCAACTTAATTATTAGCCCTAGCAGACTGGGTGTGGGAGAGCTCACCGAGAAAACTATTAGTTTCTCCTAGGAGTTCACGGCAAGGCTTCACAAGGAAGATGGTCTACCTACATTGTACATAGGGCGTTTCAGATGCTCTTGCGGCATGATCCAGGACAGTAAGAGGACAATACAGTAAGAGTAGAATGGGCAGGGGACAGAGTAACAGAAAAATACAACCAGTGACCCTGCTGGGGGACACAGGAGGTAGTCTCTTCTGAAGGCCTTGGCTGTTACTCTAATGAGAAGAGTGTCATTCAGGCTTCTAAAATGCCTTCTCCCTGTTTTGTTTTGTTTGTTGAGACAGAGCATCTATCAGCCTGAGGTTGGCCTAAATTAACAGCAATCTTTTGCCTCTGCTTCCCAAGTGCTAAAATTGCAAGCATGAGCCATTATGTTTGGTTCTCCCTGTCTTAAAATATCCTACCTACAGTGTTATAATACTCTATAGAACTGCAAGACTAAGGGTAGGGATTAGTAGAATGGGGTTATTATAATAATGCAAGAGAAAGAAGATAGTCGTAATAACAGAAGTGGTGAGAACTGGCCAAATTCTGGAGTGTGTGTGCTGTGTGTGTGTCTGTGAGTCTGTGTGTGTCTATGTATATCTGTGTCTGTGTGCATGCATTTGCATATATGTATTTTTCTTTGCTGCTGAAGATTGAACCCAGGGCCTCACAGGCTGAGCACCTGTTATATCACTGAGGCACATGCCCAGCTTAGATATATCTTGAAAGTAGAACCCAAAAGATTTGTTGAGAAGTTTGATGTGGAGTTTGCCAGAAAAAAAAAAAATCAACACACTCTAGGTTTTGACCTGAACAGTCTAAGACAGCATTGACAATATAAACAAAATAACAGTTGCAGAAGGAACACAGTGGGCAGCCCCAACAAACAGAGGATAGGAAGGAGGGCACAAATCAGGAGTGGCTTAGGACCTCTTATACTGGAGATGTCTCCCTGCTACTTAGAAATCCTATAAAGGGGGTGCCTTAGTTGCTGTTTTATTGTTGTGAAGAGACACTATGACCAAGGCAACTTATTCAAGAAAGCATTTAACTGGGGGCTTGCTTACAGTTTCAGAGAGTTAATCTTTGATGGTCATGGTGGGAGGCATGACCTCAGGCAGGCACAGTGCTGGAGAAGTAGCTGAGAGCTACATCCTGATCATCAGGCAGCAGGGAGAGAGAAAGAGACTGGGATTTTGAAACCTCAAAGCCTATCCCAAGTGACACACCTCTTCCAACAAGGCCACACTTCCTAACCCCTTCTAAACAGTTCACCAACTAGAGGTTAAGCATGCTAGAATATGAGCTTATGGGGCTGGTCTCATTACAACCTCCACAGGAAATTTTTGAAGTAGATATAGCTTCATCTCCTGCTCAGAAAATGCCTGACACCCCTCTGTCTGGACAAACACAGTGTGTCTGCTGAGATTAGGTGCTCTGTGGTTCTACAGATACTCATCTCTGGTCAGGCACCTAAGAGAAGCAGGGTTGTGATCCTCTACATTAACGTTTCAGTTTGGGGTTTAAATGCTCACATGGTAACCAGGCTGCTGGTCACAGAATATAATCCATCTCTCATCGATCATGTTTTGAAATCTATTGGTGTCCCTGAACTATAATTACAATGGTTTCCAGGTCTGCCACTGTCTGCAGATGGGACATCTTCCACATGTCTTAAACTTTCTTATACTCACAGAATAGCTATTCCCACAGCTGCAGGGTTTTCAAATGTAAATGTACTTTCTGAATCTGAATGACACTGAATTTGCAATTTAAAGATAAATAGATACTAATGTAGTCATATACTATTAGTGATATATACCGATTTTGATTCCTCTTCAAAACAGACAAAATTGTCATATTCAGATATTTTCCTCTCCATCACTGCTAAGATCTGGACAGATCCACCCAGAATACTATATAACCATTAACCTTTGCCAAAGTTCATAAGGCAAGCCATTATTTTGTTTAAATACAGTGCTACTACCTGTGATAACTTTCATAAACTTGGTACAAACCAAGACCTACTTGGGAAGAGGAAATCTCCATCGAACTATCTTCATTTAATGGGCCTACAGATAAGCCTATGGGGCTTTTTTTTTTTTTTTTTTTTTTTTTTTGAGTAATGACTGACATGGGAGGGCCCAGCCTGCTGTAGGCAGTATCTACTCCTGAGCAGATTAGTCTGGGTTGTACAAGAAAGCAAGCTGAGCAAGCCAAGGAGAGAAAGCCAGTAAGCAGCACTCCACAGTTCTTCATCAGTTCCTGCCCTGCCTTGCGTTCCTGCCCTGACAACCCCTGAAGATGGAATATGGAATTTAAGCTGAAATAAACCCCCTCCTCTCCGAGCTACTTTTGGTCAGTATTTCTTCACAGCAATAGAAAGAAAACTAAAATAATGTCCAATGGGAAAATCTTTTTTTTTCCCCATTGGGTTTCAATGAATATTGTGTAGGAAAGAATCATTAAGTACAAAGAAAGATTCTGAGGTTATCTGCACTTAGAAGATTCTGATTCACACCCCTCCCCCAGGTTGAACTGAACCACTCCATTCTCTCAGTTCCTGTCTAACATAGCTTAAACCACCCCTCCCCTCCCTGTCACAGTATCCCATCCCCTAGCGCCAGCACAAGCCCCCTAATTGACCAGAGGTAGAACCAGAACCAAAGGTAGTTGGTCCCCACTCAGTGCCCATCCAGTCTACTCCCAACCACCCCACCCCACCCCCATATCACAATATCCCAGCTTCCAAGTCTGCAGAGGAACCCCTGCTCAAAGAGAGGCCATCTCAGCCATCAGAAGTCCAGCCCCAACTTTACTCAATCACAGGCCAGTCCAGCCAGAAGACCAGAGGGGAAACAGAAACCAAGAAACAAAACACCTAAACAACAAAGACAAACTCAGAAATGGGCACCTAGAGCTATAATCTGCCCCAAACTCAGATGCCTAAATGTCAGTATAAGAACACATCCAGGAAATCTAGGACACTACAAAAAGATGAACCCTAAGAATAATAGGAATAGAAGAAAGAGAAGACTCTCAGATCAAAGGCCCAGAAAATATTTTTAACAAAATCATAGAAGAAAAATTTCCTAACCTAAAGAAGGACATGCCTATAAAGGTACAAGAAGCTTACACAACACCATAAAAGAAAGTTTTGTACTATAAAAGAAAGTTCCCTTGCTATATAATCAACAAAACACTAAACATACAGAACAAAGAAAGAATCTTAAAAGCTTCAAGGGAAATAGACTAAATAACATATAAAGGCAGACCTATTAGAATTACACCCGGCTTCCCAATGGAAACTTTAAAAGCCAGAAGTGCTTGGAAAAATATCCTGCAGACTCTAAGAAACCACAGATGTCAGCCCAGACTGCTATACCCAGCAAAACTTTCAGTCACCATAGATAGAGAAAACAAGCTAGTCTTTGATAAAGTCAAATTTAAACAATATCTAATTACAAATTCAGCCCTACCACAGAAGGTATTAGAAGGAAAACTCCAACTCAAGGAGGTTAACTACACACATGAAACAAAGGAAATAAATGTTTCACAACAGCAAAAACCAAAAGGGAAACAAACACACACACACACACACACACACACACACACACACACCATGAACATCATATTAACAGGAATTAACAATCATTGGTCATAAATGGCTCTGAATATCAACATACCCAATTCCTAAATAAAAGACACAGACTAACAGAATGGATGCAAAAACAAAATCCATCCTTCTGCTGTATACAGAAACATACCTCAACATCAAAGATAGACATTACCTCATAGTAAAGGACTGGAAAAGGGTTTTTCAAGCAAATCTACCTAAGAAACAAACTTGTGTGGTCATTCTAATATCTAAGAAAATAGACTTCAAACCAAAATTGATTAAAAGAGACAGGGAAGGACAATTCATACTCATCAAAGGAAAAATCCACCACGATAATTTTTCAATTCTTAACATCTATGCCCCGAACATGAGAGTACCCATGTTGTAAAGGAAACTCTACCAAAGCTTGAATCACACTTCAACACTTACACATTGGTAGTGGGAGACTCCAATACTCAATTCTCACCAATGGACAGGTAACCCAGACAAAAACTAACAGAGTATACTGGAGCTAACAGACATTATGAACCAAATGAACCTAACAGATTGCTACAGAACATTTCACCCAAACACAAGAGAACACATCTCATTTTCAGTACCTAATGGAGCATTCTTCTAAACTGACCACATACTAAGTCACAAAGCAAGTCTCAACAGATATACAAGAAAACTGAAATAACCCCCTGCAACCTTTCAGACCACCACAGATTAAAGCTGGGTTTCAAAAACAATAGAAACAACAGAAAGCCTACAAGCTCATGGAAACTGAAAAACTCTCTGCTGAATGACTACTGGGTCAAGGATGAAATAAAGAAAAAAATTAAAGACTTCCTAGAATTCAATGGAAATGAATGCACAATATACCCAAACTTATGGAACACAATGAAAGCAGTGCTAAGAGGAAAGTTCATAGCACTAATTGCCTTCATAAAGAAATTAGACGGATCTCACACTAGCAGATTAACAGCACATCTGGAAGCTCTAGAACACAATGAAGCAAGCTTGCCCAAAAGGAGTAGACAGCAGGAAATAATCAAACAGAGGACTGAAATCAATAAAATAGAAGCAAAGAGAACAACACAAAGAATGAAACAACTCGAATTGGGTGGTTTTGTGTGTCAACTTGACATAAGCTAGAATCATCAGAGGAAGGAGCCTCAGCTGAGGAAATGCCTCCTTGAGATCCAGCTGTAAGGAAGTTTCTCCTTTAGTGATCAATTGGGGAGGGCCCAGCCCATGAGAGGTGGTGCCATTCTTAGGCTGCTGAGCCCAGGTTCTGTAAGAAGGTAAGATGAGGAAGCCATGGGAAGCAAGGCAGTAAGCAACACTCATACATTACCTCTGCATCCTGTGATCCTGCATCCTGTGATCCTGCCCAGTTTGAGTTCCTGTCCTGACTTCCTTTAATGATGAAGAGTGCTGTGGAGCCCTTTCCTCCCCAACTTGCTTTTTGGTCATGATATTTCACAGCAATAGAAACCCTAACTAAGATACAAAGAGTTGGTTCTTTGAGAAAAAACAAGAAGGACAAACTCTTACCAAAACTAACTAGAAGACATACAGAGAATACCCAGATTAACAAAATCAGAGGTGGAAAGGGGGACGTAACAAAGGATACCCAGGAAATCCAGAGAATCATTAGGTTATATATTAAAAACCTGTACTCCACAAAATTGGAAAATCTAAAAGAAATGGGCAATTTTCTTGATAAATTTCACTTGCCAAAGTTATCAGATAAACAATTTAAACAGACCTATAACCCTTAAGGAAATAGAAAGTCATTAAAAGTCTCCCCCACCCCAAAAGAGCCCAGAACCAGGTACTTTTAGCCTAGAATTCTAACAGTACTTGAAAGAAGAGCTAATGCCAATAATTCTCAAATTATTTCATGACATAGAAACAGAAGGAACATTGACAAATTCATTTTATGAGGCCACAGTCACCCTGATACCCAAACCACACAAAGATTGAACAAGGAAAGAGAGTTACAGACAACTCTCCCTCATCAACAAGGTGCTAAAATTCTCATAAACCAAATAAAGATCACATCAGAAAGATCATCCACCATGATCAAGTAGGCTTCATTCCAGAGACACAGGAATGGTTCAACATGTGAAAAATCAGTCAATCTAATCCACCGTATAAACGAACAGAATGAAAAAAAACTCATATGATCATCACATCAGATGCAGAAAAAAACTGACAAAATCCAAAACCCCTTCATGATAAAAATCTTGGAAAGATCAAGGATAAAAGGGGCAACGTAAATATAATAAAGGCAATTTACAGCAAGCTAATAGCCAACATCAAATTAAATGGCAAGAAACTCAAAGTGATTCCATTAAAATCAGGAACAAGACAAGGCTGTCCACTCTCTCCATACCTATTAAATATAGTAATTTAAGTTCAAGCTAAAGCAATAAGACAACAGAAGAAGATCAAGGGGATACACATTAGAAAGGAAGAAGTGAAATTATTGTTACTTGCATATGATGTTAGTATATATAAGTGACTCCAAAAACTCTACCAGGGAACACCTACAGCTGATAAATGCCTTTAGTGAAGTAGCTGCATACAAGAATAACCTCCTGCCCACCCAAATCAGTAGCCCTTCTATACACAAATGACAAACTTGCTGAGAAAGAAATCAAGGAAATAACATTCTTCACAACAGCCACAAATAACATAAAATATCTTGGGATAATTCTAGCCAAGTAAGTGAAAGGCTTGTACAACAAAATCTTCAAGTCTTTGAAGAAAGAAATTGAAAAAGGTATCAGAAAATGGAAAGATCTTCCACACTCATGGATCTGTAGGATTAACACAGTAAAACTGACAATCTTACCAAAAGTAATCTACAGACTCAGTGCAACCCCTATCAAAATTCCAACAAAACTTGAAAGGGCAATACTAAACTTCATACAGAAAAACAAAGCAATCCTGTACAATAAAAGAACATCCAGAGGTATTACTGTCCCTAATTTGAAGCTCTGCTGCAGAGCTGTAGTAATAGAAATCACATGGTATTGGCATAAAAACAGACAGGTGGATCAATGGAATCACCCAGACATAAGTAAATCCACATACCTATGGACACCTGATTTTTCACAAAGAAGCCAAATTTATACAATGGAAAAAAGAAAGCAACTTCAACAAACGGTGTTGGTTTAATTGAATGTCTGCATGTAGAAGAACGCAGATAGATCCATATCTATCGCCCTGCACAAAACTCAAGTCCAAGTGGATCAAAGACCTCAACATAAAACCAGATACACTGAACCTGATAGAAGAGAAAGTCTGAAATACTCTTGAAGGTATTGACACAGGACATAATATATGGGACCTCATGAAACTGAAAAGCTTCTGTAAGGTAAAGGACACTGTGGTGGTTTGAAAAAAAAAATGGTTCTCAAAGGAAGTGGCACTATTAGGAGGTGTGGCTTGTTGGAGTAGGTGTGGTCTTGTTGGTGGACTTTCATGCCTCATAAATGCTCAATCTATACCAGAGAGACAGATCACTTCTTGTTGCCTGTACAAGATGTAGAACATTTAGCTACCCCTCCAGCACCATGTCTACCTGCAAACTGCTATGTCTCACCATGACGATAATGGACTGAACCTCTGAACCATAAGATAATGGACTGAACCTCTGAACTATAAGATAATGGACTGAACCTCTGAACTATAAGATAATGGACTGAACCTCTGAACTATAAGCCACCCAATTAAATGTTTTCCTTTATAAGAGTTGCTTTGGTCAATTTAAGTCAAAATGGATCAAAGACCTCAACATAAACCCAGCCACACTGAACCTACTAGAAGATAAAGTGGGAAATACCCTTGAATTAATCGGTACAGGAGACCGCTTCCTGAACATAACACCAGCAGCACAGACACTGAGATCAACAATTGATAAATGGGACCTCCTGAAACTGAGAAGCTTCTGTAAGGCAAAGGACATAGACAGCAAGACAAAACGACAGCCCACAGACTGGGAAAAGATATTCACTATCCCCACATCTGACAGAGGGTTGATCTCCAAAATATACAAAGAACTGAAGAAGCTAGTCTCCAAAACACCAAACAATCCAATTAAAAAGTGGGGTACAGAACTAAATAGACAATTCTCAATAGAGGAATCTAAAATGGCTGAAAGACACATAAGAAAGTGTTCAACATCCTTAGCCATCAGGGAAATGCAAATCAAAACAACTCTGAGATACCATCTTACTCCTGTCAGAATGGCTAAAATCAAAAATACCAATGACAGTTCATGTTGGAGAGGATGTGGAGAAAGGGGAACACTCCTCTACTGCTGGTGGGAGTGCCAACTTGTACAGCCACTTTGGAAATCAGTATGGCGACTCCTCAAGAAAATGGGAATGAGTCTACCACAAGATCCAGCAATTCCACTCCTAGGCATATGCCCAAAAGAAGCACATTCATACAACAAGGACATCTGTTCAACATGTTCATAGCAGCATTATTTGTAATAGTCAGAAACTGAAAGCAGCTTAGCTGCCCCTCAACCAAAGAATGGATAGAGAAAATGTGGTACATTTACACAATGGAGTACTACTCAGCAGAAAAAACAATGGAATCCTGAAATTTGCAGGAAAATGGATAGAACTTGAAGAAACCATTCTGAGCGAGGTAACCCAATCACAAAAAGACAAACATGATATGTACTCACTCATATGTGGATTTTAGACATAGAGTAAGGGATTACCATCCTACAATCCACACTGCCAGAGATACTAGTAAACAAAAAAGACCCTAAAAGAGACAAACTTTGTCCCCTGGAGTACGGGAAAGGGTCGCCATCCCCTGAGCAAATTGAGAACATGGGAGGAGGGGGGAGGAAGCTACAAGAGTGACAAGGGAAGAAAAGGAAGGATGCAGAGGTCATGAGGAAGCAGAAATTTTGAGTCAGGTGTAGATTAGAAGAAAGGACATATGACAGGTAGGATTTTAGTTGGGAGGATGGTAGAGGAGGAAGGGAGGGAGAAGGGAACTGGGATCATCATGTAATTCAATCTTGTTTGTAATTCAAATATATAAAAATGAGTTGCTTTGGTCATGATGTGTCTTTATAGCAACAAAAACCCTTCTAAGACAGATACTGTTAATGGGAAAATGACACCCTACAGATTGGGAAAAGATTTTCACCAATTCTATAGCCAATAGATAACTGATATCCTCTCTCTCTCTCTCTCTCTCTCTCTCTCTCTCTCTCTCTCTCTGTGTGTGTGTGTGTGTGTGTGTGTGTGTGTGTAAAGAAAATAGACATCAACAAACCAAGTAACCCAATTTTAAAAAATGGGTAGATATCTAAATAGATAATTCACAACAAGAAAATTCCAATTGGCTGAGAAACAAAGAAATGTTCAACATCCTTAGCCACCAGGGAAAAAGCAAAGGAAAACTAATTTGAGATTCCATCTTACACCTGTCAGAATGGCAAAGATCAAAACAAGTGGCAGCTCATGCTGCTGAGGATGTGGAACAAGTGAAAAAGTCCATTGATGGTGGGAGTGAAAACTTGCACAGATACTATGAAAATCAATATGGTGGTTCCTCATAAAATTGGGAATTGATCTACCTCAGCCTTTAACACTCTTCTACCCAAAGGACACTCCATCCGACCACAAGGACACTTGCTCAACTATGTTCACAGAAGCCTTATTCACAATAACCAGAAACTGGAAACAGCCTAGATGTCCCTTAACCAAAGAATAGATAAAGAAAGTGTGGTACATTTCCACAATGGCTTATTACTCAGCTGTTAAAAAAAAAACAATGACATCTTGAAATTTGTAGGCAAATAGATAGAACTAGAAAAAAATCATCCTGAGTGAGGTAACGTAGACCCAGAAAGCAAACATTGTGTGTACTCACTTATAAGTGGATATTAGCTATAAAGTAAAGGATAATCATGCTATAATCCACAGACCCAGAGAGACTAAGTAACAAGAAGGGTTCAAGGAGGGACCCATGGATTTCCCTGGGAAAGGGAAATAGAATAGATTTTAGGGATGGACTGGGAGTGGGTGGGGATAGGAATGGGTTGGGGGATCAGGCAGGGGTGGGGTGGAGGGAGAGTGCTGGGAGAGAGGACTGGAATTGGGGGAACATTTATGGGATGATATGGAAACTTGGTGGAATCTACAAGATTCTACAAGTGACCCTAACCGAAGCCTCTTAGTAGTAGGGATACAGAGCCCAAACTGGCCACCTTCTATAACCCAGAAAGGATCCCAGAAGTGGTACTGGGACATCAACTCAGCCTCAAAACCTTAGACCTGCAATCCATCCTGCCTGCAAGATATGCTGAGTTAATGGTGGCACAAAACTTGTGGGAATGCCCAACCAATGTCTAATCCAAGTGGAGACCCAAGCCACAAGAGGAAGCCCATGCCTGGTTGCCCTGGATAGCCAGGAACCAGAGGCTGGACGGCCTAGAAACCCAGGATAGAACCAAACACTACTAGCAAAAAAAAAAGTCAATGAAATGATTCCTAATGATATTCTGCTATACTCATGGACAATTGCCTAGCCCAACGGTCATCAGAGGGGCCTCATGCAGCAAATGATGGGAGCAGATGCAGACCCACAGCCAAACACTAGGTGGAACCAGGGGAACCCCACAGAAGAGGGGGAGGGACAACTGGAGTCTGAGGGGTCAAGGACACCAGGAGAACCTGGCACACCGAATAAACTAGACAGGACTCAACGGGGCTCACAGAGACTGAAGCAACAGTCACAGACCTTGCAAGGTTCTGATCCAGGTCTTCTGCATAGACACTATGGCTGTGTAACTTCCTGCTCTTGTGGAACTCCGAACAGTGAGAGTGGGGAGTATCTCTGACTCTTTTGCCTGAACTTGGGACCCTTTCCCTCCCACTGAGGCCCCTTGCCCAGCCTTGATAGGAGGGTTTGTTCCTAGTCTTATTTTAACAGCCCTGGCTATCCTGGAACTCGATTTGTAGACCCGGCTGGTCTCGGACTCACAGAGATCCACCTGCCTCTCCCTCCCGAGTGCTGCAATTAAAGGTGTTCGCTACCACCACCCCAACATGCTCTTTTTTTTTAAGGGGCATGGAGGAGGCATTGATCTGGGGGAGAGGGAAGGTTGGGGGAAGGATTAAGTGTGGAGGAAGAGGAAACTGTGGTCAGAATGTAATGCATGAGAGAATAGTAAAAAAAAAATTAAAAATAAAATAGATTCTAATTCCTCATAACATGGTTTTACTAATATAATAATAATAATAATAATAATAATAATAATAATAATAATAATAATACAGCTGTTTCATTTGCTTTGAGGATTGACAGCGTTACATTACAACTAAATTCTATGTATGGTAAGCCTATAACAATTAATCCCTATAGAGGGAACCAAGTCATTATGGAGGAGTTGAGCTAAATTGTCATAAAGCTGAATTAAAATGAGACTTTGAAAGGAAACAGCAGCCATTCTTACAAATTTCCACAAGAGGGCAACAATCTTATATTTGATTTTATCTTTTTTAGGTTCCCATAGTTACAAGATTATGTCGTAACATCAAACATGCATGGATCAAAATATTGCCTACTAATCCTTTGAATTTGTATAAATGTACCCTAGGAGAAAAGCTTATGAATATAATTTTCCCACTTTATGTTCTTCAACTAAATGCAGTGAATCAGAAACATGAATAAACCTCAGTGTGAACTTGGTCATTCATAAAACATGAATGATACATGAAGTAATATAGCTTATACCTAAACCATCATAACTGAGATAGCCTATCTCCTTTAATGTTCAGTAATATCCCTCCAAAATTGCTAGGAGCAACTGTGTTCAGAAGGAAAATCATGATAATAGTATAGTTTATCAGTAACAAAACATACAAAAGATGCTTATACCATCTAAGAAAGCTCAGCCACAGTTGCACACAATTCTGTCAGTACTTGTAGATTCATCATGGATTTTCTATTAGTTTCACTTTGCTTATTTAAAGTGAAAGAATTTTTAAAGGTAGATATGAAATATACTAACTTAAAGCAACTGAGGCAGGATTCTGAAAGGCATTGTTCCCACCTTCCTTAAAGGACTGTGGGAGGGTCCAGCTATTGTTCTTAGATTCTTGTGCCTAGTAGAGCCCATAAAAGGAGCTCATAGCTTCCTCCTGGTTCTCACAACACTGTCCATTTGGGAAACTGGGAAGCAAACTGAAAAGCAGTGAGCACGATACTCACACTGTGACTTAGGCTGAGATTCTAAGCATAAGGAAGAGATGGGAAAATGCCTCTTATTTTTGTATCACTCTTCCCTTCAACATACATTTGCTGTTATAAATGTCATTTAGGTCAAACATAGTATTCCCTAGCCTACATCCGTGCTGTGTTGAAATTAGATACACCACTTTCACTATGAAAAATGATTTCAACATTTCTTTCCTCTGGTAAGAAAATCAAGGCCTGGATAACAAGCAAAGATGTTGTGTCTTTAATAGTATCTCTTTACTCAAGGAACACCTGAAAATAAATATGCATTTATTTATCATAAGAAGCAAGTAGAAGCTTTGCATTAAGCAGGCACAAGGCCTCCCTCCTCTGGTCATTTAGTCCCCTGGCACTTTCTCTGTCTGTCTGTCTGTCTGTCTGTCTGTCTGTCTGTCTAATATACTTCTCCCCAGAGCTTGGCTAGAGCTGTCATCTGGGCCACTAGCCAGACTCTCCAGCCCTTCTCATTCCAACATCATTGTAGATTTAAGATCTAACATCCACTGGAAGATTCTCTCAGCGCATGCCACAGGGCCCACTCCAGCTGCTGAGGTGACACAGCTCTCATCTTTGGGGCTCTCATCTCTACCCATCCTTCAGTGCCAATTCTCAGTTTGTGTTTGGCCGTGGTGTTATTTTTTTCTATTCTCAAATAAAACAAACATACCTAAATATACCTGTCATATTCCACAAGATTTGCTACCCTGAGGTCTAGGGCTCATGCATGCTAAAATTGCCTTAACATTTCTAGTGCCTACTACACAGTAGGCTCACAGTAACAGCTGATTAGATGGAAAAGGCAACAACAAAAAGGATATCTAGCAAAAAAAGAAATGAAAAAGAAAAAATTTAAAAGTAATTAAGGCTTAGCTCACTCTATGCAAACAAACAAGTAAAACAAGCCAAAGGAATGAGTCAGTCTACACAGAATGCTCCGGGATGTTTTCAAGAGGCCACTAATAGAAATGGCCCCGAGAGCATCACCACATGGACAGGATGGACAGAGGTTTTTCCCACATTCACCATCAGCAAGGATTCTGATGCAAAAGTCAAGAGAAAGGAAGCAAGGGAAGACAAAGCCACCCTCAGAGCTCTAGGAGTCTGTGTGTTCCTCCCAAGGCTGCTGTAGTTACGCGCCTTCCTGCTGAGTATGGAGCACCTGAGGTCATCTGCAGCCTTTGTTTTCATGCAAAGAGCACATGAGTTTTCATGTGCCAGAATTTCTATCATTTCAAGAAAATAAAAAGACTCAAATCAAGGAAGAGCGAAGGGCTGAATTTGTTTTGAGGGGCCATTCATCCCCAGGAACAGAAAACAGTCACCCGAGCCTATCTATCTGAATCTAGATGGAACTAGAAAAATTCTCCAAGTATCACTGTACAGCAGCATAATTTCAAAGCCTCTAGCTTCTGAACTCTAACATTTCACCAGTACGTTCTGGAACTCTAAATTTTACTAGTGCATTAAACGTAAAGCAAAGTTATTGAAGTAGCCAATGCATGAATAATTTATGTGGCACTTACTGGAGTCCATGGCAGGTTGACAGGGCAACAAATGAGGCGGGGTTTCCTCGGATCTGGCCCTGGTAGTAACAGTGTTCTCCTCCCTGGAAACAGAAAGAGAAGGCGTGAGCCTGGCCACCCTGCCATATTGCTTCCACAGATGCATTCTCAGGATGCACCTCCGTATACTCTCTACAGTGTTTCATCGCCCAGATTAGCATTCCCCAGTCAATTCCAACAGAATTATTCATAAACCTGCCTACTGAGCAGACGCCAAATCAAAGGACAGGGGTATAAAGGTGGCCTTAACTTTGCTGTTAGGCAGGTGTTACAGCAGCCAAGATGTTTCCATATGTGTGTGGACCATGCACAAGAATAGGTTTAATAATCCCTCCAAGTTTGAGGGATTCAATTCTGAGCAACATTGCATCGGTAATTTAACATTCAGCTGAGCAGAAAGAAACTGGAATCATTTGTGAGTCATTAGATTCCCATGATGCAGGAAAATATCTGTTTTTGTGGTGTTCACATCAAGTTAATAGTGCTCTTTCTCAAACTGGGACTTGCTTTCCTTGTAACAGTCTGTGGGGAGAGTTTAAAGCGGCTGTGTTTCCTCTGCAACTGCTCACATCAACTGAATTTAATTCTTTAAACACAACTGGAAAGAAAATGGTACATAGATGCTCTGGCACCATGGAGGGGATAAGAATGTCTTATTAACACAGAGCCCTTGCTGCAGCAGACCTGCTGTCTCAGAACGTATTTTAACACAGTATATGGGTGATTTATGCGCACATAAAAGTTTGAAAAGCTCTGCTCTAAATCACATTTCCCATTCACTCACTAATTTATTTATTCAGGAGCAGAAAGCCTATCATTAAATTGATATTCTGAGATTTAAAAAAAAATAGTGAAACAGGGAGGACTGATGGGACAGGTAGAGGGAGTGGAAATGTTACCTGCATTAGTCTGCCTTAATGAACCCTATTTAAAATACCCAGTGTTGACAATAAACAGGGAAGAATAAGCCGACACAGGAGGTAGCAGGGCTGAAGGCCCAACACCACTGCTCCAGAGACAATCCCGTAGTAGCTGGGAACCCTCTTCTTTGGAGAGTTCCAGTAAAATGACAGAGTGCAGTCCCTGACCCTACTGTTGGCCAGGGCAATGGCATTTTGTGAACTCCTCCATTTTGGCTGAACTGTAACAGTTCCAGTAACGACCATAATTTGGCTTCTAAAAGTAATTTAACTTGTCCCCCTAGATCCTTGACTGCTCTGCCCAATGAACCCCAAGTAATATTAAGATGTTACTGATCACCCTAACATGCTGTAACCCCCAGCAATGGTCAACTTCAGGCCAGAAAGGAAGCTTTCCAACCACCTTCCCAACTTCCTCTTGTAAGCAGTATGTCTACTCATGTTCTCCTTGTTCAGATCAAGGTTAAGCATTCATGCAGTGAATCTTTTTGGGCTTAGCTTCTAACCTGATTATGAAAAACAATCTCACAGCACACTCCCTGATCCTCTGGATCTTAGAATCTTTCCACAATGTTCCCTGAGCCTTGGGTGCAGGAGTGTTTGTAGATGTGTCCATTGGAAACCGGATCCACCTCTATGCTTCCTGAGAGGCTACAACTTTTAAGATTCAAGGCATCTGTCACCCTCAAAGTTGCCAAGTAGGGATACAAACGTAGGATGACTACAAATCCAGGATTCTTTCCCCAACACTACTTATGCATTGTATCTCGAACTTGTGATTGATGTACTCCAAGTCTAAACTTTCTCCCATATTGACCTATTTCACATTTTTTTCTTATTCTATTTTTTTTTTTTTTTGGTTTTTTGAGACAGGATTTCTCTGTGTAGCTTTGGAGCCTATTCTGGTCTTATTCTACTTTTAAGGACATACTATAAGTCTTCTCCACTGGGTTATGAGAATGGGGAACTGTCCATATATTCCATTACAAATGTTCAAGACAACACATGATTCAGATAGCTTTTACTTTCTGGACACATCTGGTTATACCAGAAATCAGAACACTAGCTTCCTATGGGCCATAAAAAAAAGTCAACAGTCAATGAGGTGGCCTGGAAAGAGAAATTTCTTTTTAAAGTGTTGTTTTCAACTCAACAGTAATCAACCCAAACACAGATTTTTTTTTTTACCCTCAGAGATCTCAGAAGTCAACAATAACACACAAAGAGAGATGAAACATGAAAAGGAAGATAATTGCAATAACTATGGTTTCAGATTAGACAAGAATAGAAGTCAGCAACCACTGTGTGAGGAGATATGCCAGTGGAGTAGGCTACCAGAAATATTTTATGTGTTATTAAAGGTTTCTTTAAATACCCACTCTGGAAACATGTCATTGTATAATTATAGAGGTCAAATAATTCACTTTTTAAAGAACATCCCTCTACTACCTTGGAAGAGAGTTAGATAATTAGAGAATAGAAAACCATCTTCCATTAATTTCCAACTCAGAAAAAATAGGAGTCTCTCCAAAACCAGCATACGATCAAAGCTTGTCTGTACAAAAGCCTAACACTGCAAATACAGAGAGGAACTCAGTGTGATTGACTCATTACTGAATATTTCCATGACTTGTGAAAGAGAAGCATAAACAGGAGGAAGAGAGACTTCCTCAGTCTGGGCTGGTACACTTGAATTTATAAGGCCTTCATTGGTAACATATGTAAAACTTCCAAATAATGGTAAGAACTCATGTTAACATTATACATTTATCAGATGCTATTTACCATAAATCAGCGATTATTTAAATGATGAAGTGGGGGAGGCAGGAAAGGTGGCTGAGCAGTTAAAAATACTAGCAGCTCTAGCAGAAGACGTGGGTTCAATTCCTAGCATCCATCTGGTTACAAGCACCTGTAACTGATTCCAGGGGATCTGATGTCCTCCTTGACACCACAAGCACTGGATACACATGATGCACAAGCAGACATGCAGGCAAAATACCCATATATATATATATATATATATATATATATATATATATATATGTAAGTGAACAAATAAATGAGGAAGGGAAGTGACAGAGTTCATTCCCCTTCAATATGTCTGATAATATTTATTATTCCAAACCAGAGACTTTAATGTCAATTAGGTATTTTAATTAGTTTATGTTCGACTACTAAATGACAACAATATCAATTTTATATTTTAAGATGTAATTTGTCCGTTATTTTTAAATGATATACATTTAGGATAAAAGTGCTAAGAATTTATACTGTTTATGGTAAAATTGTACCCCTTATGTACACTGTGCAAGCCATATCACCAAAAAAATAATTTTTTCAAAATAGTTTGTGTGCCATATTAGGAATATACTATGTGTATACAGAATATCTATATAAGGATTCAATTCTAATATCAATCCTAAAAGAAACACTGCAATTCCTATACTGCTTATAAATATGCATTTCTCTTATATTTGAATGTTAAATTTTAAGCTTTTGATATACTACAATCCAAATGATCACAGAAGTTAGCACCTAGTAAGGGACCAGAGGAGAGGAGAGCATCTCCCAAGGATGGGGAAATAGCATATAGGTTATGAAGAGATATAGGGGAAATGAGAATAACAGCGGTAAAGGGGACAGGGATAGGTTAATGGAGGGAATATAGGGAGGGACAACTAACACTAAAGGGCTTCTGGAAAAACCATATGGAAAACTCTTACTGTAGAAGTTCCATAAAATATGTAATACATATGAGAGGAATTTAAATTGAGTCATCAAATAATGGGGTAGGCAATGCCCCAACTAGCTATCTTATGCCACCAAGTAAAACCTCCAGTGCAAAAAAAAAATGGTTTATATCTTATTGAGTCCCATATATACTCTCCCCAAACATCACAGGCTATGACCAATGCTGTTGGTTGCTCTCCACTGCCTGATGTAAAACCCCATTGCTGAAGCCAACATTTATTTATGTCATCAAACATGGAGAAGTTGAACCCATGCCCAACTAAAAGCTTAACCCGTTCTGACTAGCATTTGGCACTGGAAGGCACCTTGCATGCTACCAGAGGAGAAAAATAATTATCAATATCGCTCAGCTAGCAGCAAACACTGTGACCTATTCACAGCAACCAACCCACAAGATATACTAGTGCAAGAATGGCACAAATGTTATGGGATTAACCAACCACTTTCTCATAGGATTAAAGACCTACTCCATGAAGTGGAACCCATACCTGACACTGCTGAAGTGGCCATAAACCTGATACTAGATGAGTCATGGGCCTAGGGAAAAGCCTACTACTATATATTATTCTACTAAAGGGATATAGCCATAAAGGCATACTGCTATCCCATAGATCAGTGCATCACTAGACGCTTCTTCTTGCAGTATAGCCTGATTAACAAAGAGCCACAACTAGATAACATGCAGGTGTGGGAGACTTTGGTTACTCAGTCCTAAAAGGGATGTCTCCATCAAACCTCTCCTCTCAAGGCTCACAGATCTAAGCGGAAGAGGCAACAAAAAGACTGTTAAGAGCCAGAGGTAATAGACACTTTCCAGATGCAACAGGACTTAGGCACATATGAACTCACGGAGAACTCACGGAGAACGGTGGTGGGATTCCTAAAGCCTGCACAGGGTCAAGCCAGAAAGGGACTCAGCACTGAGAGGAGAAGTGAACACAAAGTTCCACCCCTGACAAAGAAGCTATTTGTAACTGATGACACTTGCTGTCAAAGGTAAAATCCACTTTTTTTACAATGGAGTATCATTGGCTATATTAACCACACTCCCAGGGCAGGTCCCATGTCCAGGAGTAGTAGAATGAACTAACACAGAATGAACTCAATGTTGTTTTCGTGTTTTTTTGTGCATGATAGAATGTTTTCTTATTTTTTGTCTTATCAGGTTTTTGGTTTTTTTTTGCTTGTTTTGATTTTAGTTTTTGTGGGGTTTTTTTCCCCCAAAGGAAAGAGGGAGAACATGAGGTTAGGTGGGTAGGGAGGTGAGGAGGAAATGGGAGGAGTTGAGATGGGGGAAATGATCAAATTATATCGCATGAAAAAAAATTTAAATAAAACAAACAAAAAATTCTTTTCAATACACAAATGGTTTTATATTATTTACAGCATTCTGCCTGATTTGTTTTTTCCTTAAAGCAATCTTGACATCTTTCTATATCAGCATTCATTCTTTCAGTGATGGCATGATATTCCATTGTTGCAAGATGAAAAATAACTCATGGTAGTCCTGTCCTAACACACAGTTGGATAAATTTTTGCTATCATAAACAATGATGCAACACTCCTTCATGTATTTATATGTAGTTGTAACATTCTAACCATAGGGTTAATAAATGTTGACCTAGCTGGCCAAACAGAAAGTGCATCTTAAATTTCAATAAATAATTATACTTCTATACACTTATATCTATTTTATACTATACTTTGCAATTTGAACATAAGAAACTTCATTCTGCTCAGCTATGTGTTTTTTGTCAGCAAGATAGGGATAAGGCATGGGTTCCCAAACGTGAGGACCAGAGTTTAATCCCCAGGACTCACATGGAGAGAGGAGAGAACCAACTCCTAGAAACTGTCCTCTAACCCACACACACATTCAATGGTGTGCATGTACACACACACACACACACACACACACACACACACACACACACACACACACACACACACACGAGAATCCCATGTTTCAATAACACCCACTGACTTAAGCCAACTTTCTCAAATCTAACCAAGTGTAAAGCTTCTGCAGACCTTCATCTAACTTCAAGGATCCAGCTGCTGTGGGAATAGGCATTACATACCATATACAATAATCTAAGACAGATGTTGCAGAAAAGGAGAGAAGCCTGTGTATCCTCACAGAGATGGGCTCTGTATCTGGCTGGCTGTCACAGTGCTTTTTTGTTCCTGACATTTTGTTCAAGAAATAAGTCCATCGCGCTTGACAAAAATAACACAGTCCAATTAGTGCAGATGCTTAGTGTTAACTAATTAGACAGTACTATTAAAAAGAGGATCCCTACCTTTGTGTCTGTTTACTGGCTTATTTGGATTTTAAAAAAAATTATTGAACATTTTTAGTTTAGGAAATTCAAAACATTCATGTATTTATAAACTTCAAAGTCACACCAATAGTTTTAATAGTCAGCCCACAAGATCTCAAAAGAAAAACACAACTCATTATAAGCAAGATGAGATGATAACACAAAAGGAAGTCACACAGCCTGAATAATAAAATGATGAAAAACCAAAGTAGGAAATCCACTGGAGCACAGCATCAGGGCCATGGCCATTTGTCCCCTGGATCCTCAAATGGAAATTCAGTTACTTTTCCAGCTTCTAAAGGGGCCAGAGTCACATTGGCAAAAAGCCTTTTCCGACTCCCTGCTCTTCCCATTTCCCCCTCCCTTCCTAGATGCTGTATTTTTTTAAATCTGTACTTTAATCTCCTCTTCTGCATTCCTGCTTTTATCTTATTTGATCAAGCAGAGCATGTCTCTTGCAGATTTGCATATGCCTGATGTATATTTATATTCCCAAGCATTCTTTTAAAGGGAGACATGCTTGCTTGTCAGTAAATTGGGCATCATAGCTACTTAAGATACCGCGCCAGGGGACACAGGGGATTCCATAACATAACAAAATAAAATACACTAAATCCCAATGTGCATGCATGTGTGTAAGGGGAGGGAGAAATAAAAGGAGGGGAAAAAGGAGGGGGAAATCGCATTTCCTGAGTGAGCAATGCTACAGTGTCCCCTGAGCTATGAATCTCATTCTTTGTTATGACTAATTCAAAAGCCAGATGTGTTGGTGGACTCTTGGAATCTCAGCACTTAGCAGTACAAAGGCATGAGGTTTGAAAGTTTCAAGCCAGCCTGAAGTATACAGAAAGGTCCAGTATAAAAAATGAGACAGAAAGAGAGGAATAGAGGGAGAGAAGGAAAGGAGGGAGAGAGGGGGTGAGAGAGAAGGAGGAAGGGAATTGCTTGGAATGAGGGTTTTTAAAAATATATTGTTTTTTGGTCCCAGGGACTGGACTTATGACTTTATTTGATGCTACATCCCTGGTCTGTACTAGTTTTATCTTTATTGATGAACCTGGGAACATGTAGCAATCATCCATCAAGGAGGGCTAATATCCAAAATATATAAAGAGCCCAAAATACTAGATATTAAGAAAACAAATAACTCAATTAATAAATGGAGTACAGATCTAAACATAGAATTCTCAACAGAAGAAACTCAAAAGGCTGATAAACACTTAAAGAAACGTTCAACATCCTTAGTCATCAGGGAAATGTAAATCAACACTTCTGTGGATTACATATTATACCCTTCAGAATGGCTAAAATCAATACAAAAAACCAGAGCACATGCTGGGAAGAAGCAGAGTAAGGGAATCCATTGCTGCTGGGAGTGCAAACTTGTGTAGCCACTATGGGAATGAGTGTGGCTGATTCCCAGGAAGATGGGCATTGATCTACCTAAAGATCCAGCTACACCACTCTTAAGCATATACCCAAAGGACACTCCATCCTACCACAGAGACACTTGCTCAAACATATTCATTGCTGCTCTGTTCACAAAGACAGAAACTGGAAACAACTTAGATATCCCTAAACAGATGAATGGAAAAAAATGTACATTCACATGTTGGGATGTTATTCAGCCATTAAAAAACTCATGACTGGGAAACCAGCACGAGACTGATCCAGACCCCATGAACGTGGGTGTCAGTGAGGAGACCTCAAAAATCTATAGGGCCCCTTGTAGTAGATCAGTACGTATCCCTAGCATAGGAATGGACTTTGAGAGCCCATTTCACATAGAGGGATACTCCCTGAGCCTAGATACACAGGGGTGAGCCTAGGTCTGACAGACTCAGAAGACCCCCTATGGAAGGCCTCACCCTCTCTGGGGAGCAGAAAGGGTGTGGATAGGTAGGATGTTAGTTGCGGGGGGGGGGGGGGCAAAGAAGGAGGGGAAGGAGAGGAACTGGAACTGACATGTAAAACAATCTTGTTTCTAATTCAAATAAAAAATTTAAAAAAAAAACTCATGAAATTTGTAGGTAAATGGATGAAACTAGAAAAAAATCGTCCTGAGAGAGGTAAACTAGACTCAGAAAGACAAATATGGTAGGCATCCACTTACAAGTGGATATTAGCTTTTAAGCTAATGATAACCAAGCTACATTCTGTAGTACCACAGAGGTCAGGTGATAAACTAAAGGACTAGAGGTGGACAAATAGCTCCCCCTAGGATGGAAACAGAATAGATAGTTATAGATGGATGTGGGGGGCTAGAGGGAGGATCAAGCGAAGAGGGGGCTACAAGAGGAGGGGAGGGAATACAGGGAGAAGCAAACAAAATGAAGAATCCTTTAAGGTGTGGTATGAAAACTTAACACAGGAGAAGCTTCTCAAAAAAATATAGATATGTGAAAGGAATCTAAATGAAACCACAAAATAATATGGAGACAGAGCCCCAACTGTACATTTCTTGTCACCAAATAAAGCTCCTAGTACCAGAACTGGTTGTGTGTACTTGGCCAAATGAATCCCATGATTATCCAAACAACCCAGACTATTGCCAAGATTATAAATTGCTTTCCACAAACTGACAGCAAAGCCACACTGCTAAAGACAACACCAACACAACTCACCGAACATAGGAAAGTCAAGCTGCTGCCTGCAGAGCTTTCACCCTATGCTCCAGCATCTTTGGTACAGAGCTTTCACCCCTAGGCTCTAGCATCTTTGGTACAGAGATTTCACCCCTATGTTCCAGCATCTTTGGTACAGAGCTTCACCCTAGGCTCCAGCATCTTTGGTACAGAGCTATCACCTTAGGCTCCAGCATCTTTGGTACAGAGCTTTCACCCTGGGCTCTAGCATCTTTGGTACAGAGCTATCACCTTAGGCTCCAGCATCTTTGGTACAGAGCTATCACCTTAGGCTCCAGCATCTTTGGTACAGAGCTTCACCCTAGGCTCCAGCATCTTTGGTACAGAGCTATCACCTTAGGCTCCAGCATCTTTGGTACAGAGCTTTCACCCTGGGCTCTAGCATCTTTGGTACAGAGCTTTCACCCCTATGTTCCAGCATCTTTGGTACAGTGCTTTCACCCCTAGGCTCCAGCATCTTTGGTACAGAGCTTTAACCCCTATGTTCCAGCATCTTTGGTACAGAGCTTTCACCCTAGGCTCCAGCATCTTTGGTACAGAGCTTTCACCCCTAGGCTCTAGCATCTTTGGTACAAAGCTTTCACCCCTAGGCTCTAGCATCTTTGGTACAGAGCTTTCACCCCTAGGCTCCAACATCTTTGGTACAGAACTTTCACCCCTATGTTCCAGCATCTTTGGTACAGAGCTTTCACCCTAGGCTCCAACATCTTTGGTACAGTGCTTTCACCTTAGGCTCCAGCATCTTTGGTACAGAGCTTTCACCCCTAGGCTCCAGCATCTTTGGTACAGGAAAGCACTCTGCAGTCTACCAAAGATTAGCATAAACACCAAGCCAGTCACAAAACCTTTGATCTACAATGGTATCCTGCATGCAAGATATCCTTGTGCAATGATGGCCAAAGCTTGTGGTACTTACCAATTAATATCTGATTTGACTTATGGCCCACTCTTCAAGAAGGAACTCATACATGACACTATTAGGGTGACCAAGAACCTGAGACTAGATAGCACAGGGACCTAAGGTAAAACCAGCATGCACTGGGCCTGCAGAAGTCTAAAACAGATGGGGTCCCAGAGCTAATGGGAGTAGACACATGCCCATCCTCAGCCCAGAAGCTATCTCAAATTGACAACAAATTGCAAATGAAAATGTATTTTTTTCTAAGTGAGTCTCACCAGGGAAATAAACTACTCTTACAGGTAGGCTGCATGCCTAGTGTGATGGCCAACAGAAAACGAACTCAGTGGCATCACTGGAGGTTCCCTGTCTCATAACATAAATGATACCAGGACTTTTTACCTTATTTTTAATTTTCATTTTATATAAATATGCAAATCCTTTGCATGAATATTATGATTTCCAGTTTAATTGTTTATGTAATTCCTCAGTGTGTAAATGAGTAGGTCTCTATGTATCTGTTTCATGTGCATTTGGGGGGCTCTTTTCTTTCTGTTTTTTTTCTTCTATTCCAATGGATTAGTTTTTGTTTTATCTTTTATATTTTATTTTACTATTGACCCTTAGAAGCTGTTTTGTTTTTTCCAGTGAGAGACAGAAAGGGGGTGTGGATCTTGAAGGAAGGAGAGGTGAGAAAACGCCAGTGAGTGGAGGGATGAGGAACTGTAACCAGGACATAGTGTGTAAGGGGGGGGGTATTTTCCACAAAAGGCAAAGAAAGAAAAGAAAAGAAGGAAGGAAAATATGCCAAAAATTAACGAGTTAAAAACAACCTGACCAAAAATAAAATTTTCCTAAAAAAATTCATGGATCCTATCAGAGAGAAAAACCTACATAGAAATATTACTGTAGCAAAATTTTCCACCCAAAAGAAACAGGCAGAAAGAACTAAGAAAACTACTGTGAGATGACCAAAAGTGATAAGGTAGGACTTAACACCACTAGGAGAGGATGAACAACACAAAACTAGGCTGAAAATTTCTTGAGCTCCTGCTTAAACAACAGTAAATGGCCCTCCAGGGACACAGCAAGCTTCACAACTGTTTTTATTGTTGTACAAGAGTCTTTCCTGCTACTGATTTCCCCTAGGTAATGTCAGTTATGGAAAATAAAGTATGAAGACTATGATTTGGTGGTTTCCAGCAGCTCCAGCTCATGAGTGTCCTAAGTGACCAATTGCTAAAGTCTTCTGAGATGCAGGGCATTTCCAGAAACGTGGACTCAGCCTATCTCCTGTATGAAGACTTGGGGACCTCCACTAGATATACTAATGGTTTCTATATTGCTTATAACGAAACAGAGACAAATCTCTTCTGTATTAGTTTCTTGGGTTGGCATAACAAATTATCAAAAACTGGGTAGGATCAAGACAACAGACATTTATTCTTCACATTCCTGGATCGAGTCTGAAGTGCTGACAGAACTGTGCTTCCCCTGGAGGCTCTGGGGGAAGGAATCTTTCTGGGTTTCTTCCTAACCCCCAGTGACTGCCAATACCTCACTGGTTTGGCTTAACCCTGGATCTCTTTCTGGGTCTTCACACCAAACTTTCCCTGAGTGTCTGTTTGAACTCCCTCTCTTCAAGAGTTCCAGTTGCTGAATCCAGTGTGGCTTCATGGAAGCCTGATGGCATCTGAAACATTCCTGTTTCCAGATAAAGTCATAACCACAGGTGCCAGGGGACATGAATGCTTGTGACTACTCTTCAATTTCTCACCTCTTTATAGACAAGCAAGTTTTTATAATCACAACTTTCAGGTATTTTCCTTCTACAAATTGGAGGTCTCTTCTGCAATACCACGAATCTAGTGTGATTAACCTACATCTTGAACATGTAGCCAGGTATTCTAGTGTCTTGTATCTTCACTTAGCAGTGCCTCCATCAGCAGGAGAGATGGTTCAGTGATGAAGAGCACTTAGTGCTTTTTCAGAGGACCTGAGTTTGCTTCCCAGTCTTCACACCAAGTGGCTCACAACTACTCATAACTCCAGTTGTCACCCTCAGGCCTCCCTAGACATGTGCACACAGGTGATGCACATAAACTCACATGGGCACACAAAACACATAATAAACAAAACTGACAAATCTTTGAAAAGAAAAACAATTTTCAATTATAGGCTGGGGAGATCGCTCAGCAGTTATTAGTGCTTGCTGCAAGGGCATAAGGACAGACGTTCAGATCCCAGAACCCGCATAAACACAGTGACTTCTGTGTTCAAGTAAAAGAGCCTGGATCAATGTCCAAGGCAAAAAGCAATTGATTAAGACACCTGAGTTCAATTCCTCTGAGTACGTGTGCAAATAACACATGTGCACACACACACACACACACACACACACACACACACACATACACTTGTACACATACACACTCACACACATATACATACACACATATACATACACACTCACACACATACACTTGTACACATACACATTCACACACATACATATACACATATACACTTACACACAGACACACATATACATTCACACATATACACACTTCCACACATACATACTTTCACACTGACATACACACTCACACATTCTCTCTTACACACTCACAGACATACACACATACATACTCTCACACTGACACACACACTCACAGTCTCTCTTACACACATACACATATTCTCATACATTCTCTTACACACTCACACGTGCACACTCACACACACTCTCATTTACACAATTTTCTTCCACACACACTCAGACATATATACATACTCACATATGCACATACTCTCACACATACTATCACACACACACATAATTCTCACACACATTCTCTCTCTCTGTCATACACACACACACACACACACACACACACACACACTCAGACACACACAATTCTCACATACTCACACACATAATGCACATTCTCTCTCTGTCTCTGTCTGTCTCTGTCTCTCTGTCTCTCTCTCTCTCTCTCTCTCTCTCTCTCTCTCTCTCTCACACACACACACACACACACACACCAAAGTGCTCATTCATTTTTACCAAATAATATGGGAAAGCAGATCTTCCATTGTTAAGTCAACCAGAGATTCTAAAGTTACTTATTTTTAACTACAGAGCAGTCAAGAGAAATTATTTTTCAGTTGTCAGGTAATCATCACACCCCCACAAAGATAACAAAAGTCTTACAAGGCTACTGAAAACTTTAGGTTCCGACAAAGAGCTCCTCTGTAATAAATTACTGTAATGCAGAGACGGTTCTCATCAGGTTCACTCAGATATGGTTCTAAATCGGGAGAATGGAAAATCAATGTGGGCTGCATGGCACTGACTACATAATTATAAACCCATGAAACTATAACTATTTCCAGGAAACTACTCTGTAATAGTATCATTTTTTATAAATAAGAAAATTTAAATGTGTTGCTATACATGGAGTTTTTAACATAAAAGATTCCTTGAAATGTGATACGCTACTGGACATTTAAATATGAACAATATCATGTAGATTGCAATAGCACAAAGAAATTAAATTTCAAACCAACAAATACATGATTGGAACTTTAAAAAATGCTAAATATATAAATTTTCAAAAATTAAAAGTTACTTCTAAAGTTATAAGTAATTTATGAGTCAACTAAAGCAGCATAAGTAATCTGATGTATGTAGCCAATATGCCAGGACACTGCTGGAGTTCATGTTAGCTGCACTTACTGGGGCATTCCTGTTATGGCAACACTCAAGGACTAAGCAGAGAGGCTCTCTTAAGCTCAGAAGTTCAAGACTTTCTCAAAAATGTTAGAGACAAAAAACAAGATAACATTTTACATAGTTAGACGCTGGGTGTTTACATCTAAAGAATTAAAGATGTAATTAAATTAAATGATGTTTGAACACACAGCAAAGCGAAGCGAGGGATCATGGCTGACCTGCTGTCTGTGTCATAAGCAGACTTAGGAACTGGCACCGAGAATGGGCGAATGCCACCACAGATGTGGCCAGAGATCTCTTCACACTGTTCCTTTGAAGCACACGGGCATCGGCAAACCTACAGCCTCGGATACTAACCCGTACAATCAGAAGCAGGGTCCACCTACCCCTAACAATATTAGAAGCGCTGGAGCTTCTCTGCTTCCAAACTACAGATCTGCCTGGGGGGGGAGGGGGGTCTCATCTGCGAACACTCCTGAAGACATTTTAAAGCTTTTACTTAGTGAGAAAGGCAGCGTACTATAATGTGGGGAACCTTGGAATCCTCAAGCCAGCACGCAGCGTTCCAGTGTCAGATGCAGACGTGTGCCCTGCTATAAAGATGGCCGGGGGAAGAGTAACAGAAGTGTGGATCCGTGTGCGTCCTCACCCCCTTCCTAGTCCGCTTACTGCATTCTCACGGTCCACTCTTCTGGTTTCTTTCTGTTCACTTGTTACCAGATCCCGCATCTAGGGCTCGGGAGGCCTTGAAACACACTCCGCCTACTTCCAGTAAACATCTGTTCCCATCTCACCTGCCAGATATTCATAATGCCAACTTCCGGAGTTCCTGTCCATTCATGAAGAGTGCTGTGGAGCTGAGGCACAGCCCAATGGGAGAGGATTTGCCTGTCACGCTCAAGGGGGATCCTGAACTTAATTTTCAGTACTGAAGAATTAAAGTATCTTTCCTGAGCCCCCAGCCAGATGGAGTCTACCACCGGCGCTCTCCCAGCAACAGACACTTCTTTATCACTTACTGGTTACATAAATTGCAGGAGCTGTGGGTATAATAGTTAAACAACATCTGTAGCTCCTTAGAGACAAGCTTCACAAGTGCAAGAATTGCATTAGTACTACACGCAGCTGTAGCTGTATGCATGACCCGCAGAAAATACTCTCTTCGTGTTTACTGAATGAACTAGGATTGCAAACAAATGGTATAGCTGAGAAATCTTTTGCTCTGCCATGAATTCCCTTGTGTGAGTCTTCTAGCCTCTAAAACACTACATCTGGGCTTTCAGGTTTCCTGTCAGAGTTATCAAGTCTAACTACTTGCATCCAATTCCTTTCTTACTCCATTGATGCAAGATTTCTGTGAACAGTATCAGCAGGACCCCCGATAAGCCACTATGTAAAATGTCTATAAACCTTAAACCACTCAATGCCTAGGGTCCTGATTCTCTGGTTTTTACTATGTGCTTTTATTTTTATAATAACACTCACTGGAAAGCAAGAATTTCTAATAGTGAACAAGAAAATAACTATATCTTGGAACAACACCAAGAGAATAATTGTGTGTGTGCTTGTGTGTGTGTGTGTGTGTGCGCGCGCGCGCTCGAGAGAGAGAGAGAGAGAGAGAGAGAGAGAGAGAGAGAGAGAGAGAGAAAGAGAGAGAGAGTGAGAGAGAGAGTTTCAAGCTGCTACAACAACTTCCTGTTTGATTATAATTACTCTAATAACAGTGCACTCTAATACAAAAAGAAATTGCCAAAATTAGATTTGAAATTAGAATGAAAAGGTTGGTTTCAGAATTGAAATAGAAAAGCTCTTTTACTATAATTACTTCTATACACAAAACACAATTAGTTAGTGCTACCTTGATGTTTTAAATATTTTTGGCTGAAAAAAATGTTCTAAAAGATAAGATCTTAAATATTATCTATCTCTATAGATAAAAACTTGAATATTAGTAAATGGCATAATTCTTTGAATACTTAATTGGGCAAACAAAAACATTACACTAGAAAGAAAATAAGAGGACTTCCTACTAAACAGCTTACAAAGCAAAGCTTGGGGACAGAACTCATGGGGACAGCAGCTGTCACTTCATTTTTCCATACTCCCAGCACTAGGATGCCTGATCTGTATCAACTGGTAATGGGCCAACAGATTTTCTGTAGGCTACAGAGTTCAGAGGACTCACAATCTCTGTAAAGTCATTAAGGCAGGTGATGCATTATACATCATGATGGAGCTAGAGCAACCTTTAGTCCAAAGGGAAAAGAAACTTACTTATTCCCCAAAGAATTTGTTTTCCTATAATTCAAAGAGAATCAAATCATGAACTCCAAGACCTTCCTGGACCACACTGATTGCAATATGGTAGAGGAGCATATGTTTGCGTAAGTCTGCCAGGGAGGAAATGCACAGCCCATCAAGCCCACAGAGGAGACGAGAAATGCACAAAGACAAGGTAGTGGACAAAAAATACAGTTAGCAGACAGGACTAGAACAGTTAATGCATGTGTGAGAACGGACCAAACATTTTCTCCGTTTGTTTATTAGATTTGTGTGGCTCCTTTGTGTGTTGAAAAGAAGGGAGAGGAAGGGGGCAGGGTGGACATTTTAACGACTTTGGCAAGGATATAATCAAACCTCCTCAAGTTTTTGGCAAGATGATGATATGTTTCAGCTTCATTACTCCTGCTCATAAAATTTCACATTTCCCCCAGATGCAGATAAACGTGTATGTAGGCACAAGATGGGCATGAGGATGGAGCATATGTTTGCCATGTGCACGGCAGAAACATATTTCAGACATAATGGCTTGGAAGCCAATATGTTCCCCTGTAGTGAACAATGCACAATTTAACTTCTATAGAGAATAAAGAGGAACTAAAAATAACTGCAAGAACAAATGGTTGAGAACATAGGTCACCCTTTGGAGGGCTTGGTCTTCTTTGAAAGACTGGAAATTTCCTATTGTAATAATTGAGATTCATCTGAACTAATTACACCTCCACATTGTGGCTTATTAAATACCACTGCCAAAGGAGATGTTACTGAAGTGTTGGAGTAAAAAGATTTAAATTTTAATTCCTCTGCTATTATGATTGTTCTCAGAGAGCCCTAGACTGTGGTGGAAAAGAACAAATTCTAGTACCTTCTTGACTCCAATATTCTTGGGCCAGTAAGTTCAACCCTCTGTGCCTCAGTTTCTTCACATGTATAATGAGGATAAGAGAGAAAAGATTGCTTAATACATATGTGAAATGAGTCCACTAGTGTCCAGTATATGGGAAATATCTGCTCTTGTTACTACTTCAACTCTGGTGTGTTTTTTTTTTTTTATCATTCCTCAGCCCCATTATCAGCATTAGTATCATATAGGTCAACATATATTCTTTTTGTCCCCTAGATTTTTATTTAAATTAGAAACAATCTTATGTAGCCCTGTATGATCATGCTGGCCCAAATCCACAGAGACCTCCTGGGAGCTGGGATTTAAGGCGTGCTCTGCCACACTCAGCCTACTCATCGAGCATTTTAATCCCATTGAAAACAAGGGTTTAATTTACAAATGAAAATGTGCTGCCAGTAGACTCACTACGGGATCACAGAGTGTATGTATTAGCTAGGAAAAGCCATTAACTCTCCCAAGCAACTAACATTAAACAACTGACCTCATACTTCCCATAAAATAAGAGTTAATTTGAAGTCTGAATTAGTAGAAAGCCAATTAAGGTAACTCTTCTTATCATACCATTATATAGTAATCATGAGCTAACAAAATCAGTGCCCCAAGATTCCAGAACACTGATCATCAAAATTGTTTAGTCCAGCTATACTTTTATTGAGGATTTAAAATATCTTTGGAAAATACCACAGATTTTGCACTAGTAACAGAGAAAACTGAGTTTTCCTTCTAACTCAATTCATTAATTCAAGCAAGAGTGTTTTAAAATGGGCATCAGTTCAAATCCACAGGAGGCAAAGGGCAAGGTTTCTGATGCTGGCCCCACCCGCAATTACAGAGTGATTTCTAAATATGAAGATACTGGAATTGAATACCACTATCTTCTATGAAGTTCAATTTGATTATTTATTAAATGGTCATAAGATTAACGCTATTTTACATCTTTACATTTGTCTTTTAGAAAATCTAAATCTCATTTTTGTTGTTGTTGTTGTTTTGGTTTTTTAAGACAGGGTTTCTTAGTGTAGCTTTGGAGCCTATTCTGTCACTCGCTCTGTAGACCAGGCTGGCCTTGAATTCACAGAGATCTGCCTACCTCTGCCTCCCGAGTGCTGGGATTAAAGGCGTGCAACACACACACACACACACACACACACACACACACACACACACACACACACACACACGCCTAAATCTCGTTTTTATAGAGGTTATCTTTCGGTTAGATACACACACATAAACACAATACTGGGTGTAGTGATGTATATCTACACCCTTACTTGAAAGATGAAGGCAGCCAGAGTAGACACTTAAGAACAGCCTAGGGTACCTACTGCGTTATGTGAGCCTCAGTTTCAAAACAACAAAAATACTCATGTAGCTCATGCTTGTAATCTCACTAATTGGGAAGCAGAGATGGTTGACTACTAAGCATTTGAGATGAGCTTGGGCTGCTCAGTGAGGTCCAGGTTACTATGAGCTACACAGTCAGAGCCTTGTCAGAATAAAGGGGGAGGAAGAACTTGATGGAGAGCAGGGAAGTGGCATGCATGGGAAGCATTGGAAGGAAGAAAGGAGAAAATGGTATGATTACAATTTAATAGGAACAATTAAAAAACCTTTTTAAAGGAAGCCAGGTGGTGGTATATCCCAGCACTTGGGAGGCAGAGGCAGGCGGATCTCTGAGTTTGAGGCCAGCTTGGTCTACAGAGCATGTTCCAGGACAGTCAAGGCTACACGCACAGAAAGAGAGAGGCCCTGTCTCAAAAAAAAAAAAAATGGGCAACAAAACAAGAACATCAACAACTTTTAAGGGAGAGGGAGTGTTAGAAGGGAACAGGGTAAGAGATTATGGCAGAGGGGTGTTTTGGAAACAATAACTAATAAAATGTTTTAAAAGCCATATGGAAACTTAATATTTTACCAGTTCCCTGAATATATATGTATTCATATGAATGATTTAGTTGAACTTATCCCACACAGGGGATAATGCATCTCTCAGAAACTACAGATTACCAAGTGAAAAGCCCTGTGACAAATGTGGTCTATCTCTCTGTAAGTTGTTGGTCAGAGCTGTCCCACACACTGCCCAAACAGCACAGGCTATTTCTACTGCCTTGGTTGCCCACAAGAACTTAACAGTAAGACCCTATTGCTGCAGCCATTTGGTCATAGGAGCCACATAGGTCGATTAGCCAAAAAGTCCTCAAAAGACTAACCCAGCTGTGAACCCTGTGAATTGCAGTAATAACTTGTATAGCAGCACATATGGGTGCAATAGGAGCATGGATGTTATTGGGTTAATCAACAACTTTCTCCTTGGATTAATGCCTGTTCCACAAAAGAACATGCATGCCTGTAACTCTTGCCAAGAACCCATAGCTGAGGAGTACACAGATGCCATGGATAAACTCACTATTATTTTGCTAAGTGGACACGGTATTCAACTGCTGTCTAAATTTTTATCTCTATGACCATAGAGTGGTGGAATGCTTAGTCCTTATCAGGAAATGTTCCCTATGCAGATGACTGTTGTTAAAATAAAAACTGATAAGCAATCAAAGTTTGGAGATTGAGTATCAGTGGAATTCTCAGCCACAAATGGGCTGTACTTGGCATTTTCTTTGAGCTGCCAACAAGGTCCCAAATAAAGACACAGAGACTTAGTATTAATTATGAATGCTTTGCCTTAGCTTAGGCTTGTCCCACTATCTCTTTTAACTTAGTATAACTCGTTTCTATTCATCTATGTTTTGCCTTGGGGTCTTTTACTTTTCTTTTATTCTGATGTCTTTCTTTCCTGCTTCCTCCATGTCTGTCTGGTCCCTGGTGTCTCTTTTTCTTTCTTCCCCTTCTCTGAAGCCTAAATTTCTCCTCCTACTTACTTTCCCTGCCTGGAAATTCCACCTATACCTCCTCCCTCATTACTGGCCCTTTATCTTTCTATTAGACAAATCAGGTAAAACAGCAACACATCTTTACATAATTAAACAAATGCAACACATCTTTGCATAGTTAAACAAATAGTCTGAAACAATGGCCATTAATCTCATGTCCCACACCCACCCAAAGCTCAGCTCAGGAATCATTGAAAAAGAGGGCACAGAAACACTGTAAGAGTCAGTGGAAGACCAAAATTAAACAGAGTCTCTGGATGACAGAACCACTGTAGTCATAAACTCACAGCAGCTGTGGTTGCCTGCACAAGACCTATACAAGATCAAGCCAGTTAACTTTCTAACAGAGGAGGGAGGGATTCAGCAGCCAACACCCATAACTATCAACAATTGATGACTTCTAAAGGGAAAATTGGTTTTCTTAAAGGGTGTGACCCCTGGCAGGTTGCTCATGCTCCATTTGATGGTCTCACAATCACTGAGTATATGAGCAGCAGAAATTTGACATGCACATAAAAAAAAGAGGGCACAAGTTGGGGGGTGGGTAAGAAAGTTGAGGGTGGATCTGGGAGGAGTTAGAAGGACAAGGAAAGGTGAATGCAACCAAAATACATTGTATGACATTATCAAAGAACAAATAAAATTATTGTAATACTTTTAAAAATGATGTCAGTAGTTAAGGAATAATAATTAAAGTATAATAGAATTAATTAAGCTGGGACTTGGTGGAGCTTGACTAAAATTCCAGAATTAGGAAGTAGAGGAAGGAGGGAAGATTATTAAAGGTTAATTTGGCCACATAGTAAGACCTGGGCTTAAAAAAAAATAAAATTAACAGCATAGTGGGACCTTTAATCCCAGTATTAAGTAGGCTGAAGCTGTCAGATCTCTAAGAATTTGAGGCCAGCTTTATCATTATAGTGAATTCTAGGCTAGCCGACGTACATACCTGTCTTAAAAAATAAGATAAAATAATAAAGTAAAATAAAATAAAAATAATAGAATGTAAAGTTAGTCTACTCACATATAATAATCACATGCTCAGCTATGACAAAGATGTATAAACAAATAAGGATGTATTAAACAAATACTTAAATCATCCAAATTTTATTAACTGGTTAACTTTAAGTAAGTCATGGCTGCTAACGTGACACCAGCTAACTATCTCAGCAATGGAGGAGAGGTTACTTTAAATGTCCTCCCCTGATGATGAGATTGATGAATGACTTATTTGCCATCCTATAGCCTTCATCCAGCAGCTGGTGGAAGTAGAAGCAGACACCCATAACTAATCACTGAACTGAACTGGAACTCAGATGCAGAGAAGGACCAGTGAAGAGCACAGAGGTCCAGACCAGGCTGGTGAAACCCACAGAAACAGCGGACCTGAACATCTGGGAACTCTTGCTCCCCAGCATGGGATGGATCCAGACCCCAGGAACATGGGTTTCTGTGAGGAAACCTCAGAAATCTATGGGACCTCCTGTGGAAGCCCAGTATTTATCCCTAGCATAGGTGTGGACTTTGGGAGCCCATTCCATATAGAGGAATACTCCCTGAGCCAAGACACATGGGGATGGGCCTAGGCCCTATCCCAAAGGATACAACAGACTCTGATGACACCCTATGGAAGGCCTCACCATCCAGGGAGAGCAGAAAAAACATGTGACAGATAAGGTTTTAGTTGAGGGAGAGGTAGGGGAGGATGGGTGGGAGAAGGGAACTGGGATTGTCATGCAAAACAATCCTGTTTCTAATTCAAATAAAAAAAAGTTGAAAAAAATAAAAAAAAGAATGGACTTGAGAAGAATGTTTTCTAAGTAACCTTATTCTAAAATTGTATTTATTTTTAGTACCCTAGTTTTGATCGATGTAAAAACCATACTGTGGTGATTTGAATGAGAATAGCCTCCTCAAATATGTGAAAGCTTGCTCCTAACTTGATGGTGAAATATTAGGAGGTATGACCTTGTTGGAGGAGGTATGTCATTGGGGAGTGTGCTTTGGGGTTTCAAAAGCCCATCCCACTCCCAGTTAGTCATCCAATCCCCCACTCTCTCTGTGGACCAGATGTGAGCTCTGAGCTACTGATCCAGCACCACGTCTGTCTGCCTGCTGTCATGCTTCCCACCATAATGGCCATGCACTGGCCCTCTGAAACTGTAAGCCAGCCCCCAATTAAACTTTCTTTTATAAGTTGTTTTGGCTGGTGTCTTTGCACAGCAATAGAAAGGTAATTGAGAAGCATACCATGACTGTATCAATATAATGTGAAGTTTTCTATCCTGGCAAACAGAACTTAGGCGGGGCATGTTAATATGCAAGTCCTGACTTGTATATCCAACCCCGAGCTTGCCTTCTCTCCTGAAGTAACGGTTCTGTTCTCAGAATTCAAGCTTAGTACTGACAGTGCTTAACCTAACTCTCCCAAAAAGTGCAGCCCCCCCCCAAAAAAAAAATGTAACCACAGAGTCTAACACATGGGAGCTGCACTTGCCAAATATTCCCATCATTGCTTTGCCTCCTGAAGTATTATCATCATTATTTACACTTTGCACACTTACACTCTGTTAAAGAATTTATGTGGCAGAGCTGGGGCTATAGCTCAGTTGGTTGACATTCCCACCAGCAAACCTTAAAATGCACGTTGCTGAATTCCTATCACTTGGATGGAGGCCTCCCTAACTCCGCACAGCCCAGGATTCAAGCTTAAGTAACAGCTTCTATAAATAGATCCATTTTTTGATTCCTTTCTAAAATCATCTCCCCAGCCCATATGACTCAGTGACTCTTAAGGTGACTAAGTAGTATCCGAGAGTCCCTGGGAAAGCTATGTTATTTAGAATTCACCATGTGGCTCAAATATAAGCTAAAGTTGTAATTAAGAGAGGTATCTTGGAAAAGGAGGGCTGCTGCTGAGTTCTTCTTTTAAAAAACCAGAATAATTAAATAGAAAATGGTTTAGTAAGCTAGGCATGGTGGTCAAACACACTGCAATTGCAGTCCTCAAGAGGATGTGCCAGGATAACTGAGTTCAAGGCCAGACTGAGCCACATAATAAAGCCTGAAATAGATGAGAGAAGAGAAAGGAAGAGAGGGGGAGAGAAAGGAGAAGAGAAGGGAGGAGGGAAAGGAGAGAAAGAGGAGGGGAGAGGAGAGGAAGTAGGGACAGAGAATAGTCTGGCATAAATCACTTGGCAACAGCATCTGCTGCTTGCATTGCATCTCAAAGGTGGCTTCCACAATCGAAGGTGCACTAAAAACGTACTTGAGAAAAAGACAAGGCTCTGCTTCCAATTTACAGCTGACACAATGGAGTGGATGGCTCTGCTCTAACACTTCATTAAAATTCACTGAACATCAAAGCCCAGTTTTCCTTTCCTACTTATGTGGCTTACTAATCTTGTTTTATAGAAGGAACTGTGACTCCTTAGGGTTAAAGAAGTTTTTAGAATCAATAAGGAAACTCAATGTTCAAGATGAGCAAAAGCAGATTGACTTCTGTGAGTTGTAGAATACTAGTTAACAATTCGTTACATTTGTTTATGCTGTGGAATATTTGTTATGATGCAAACATGTGTGGCATTCTTTTATGCTGCATTTGTTTAACTCCATAAAGCTATGTTATGTTACTTTGCCTGTCTAAAACATCTGATTGGTCTAATAAAGAGCAGAACAGCCAATAGCTAGGCGGGAGAAAGGATAGGTGGGGCTGGCAGGCCGGCAAAATAAATAGGAGAAATATGGAAAGAAAAGACTGAAAAGCAAGAAAAGGAGAAAAGGACTTGAGAGGCCAGCCACCCAGCTACACAACAAGCCACAGAGTAAGAAGTGAAGAAACAAATACAGAAATAAAGAAAGACAAAAGCTCAGAGACAAAGGTAGATGGGATAATTTAAGAAAAGCTGGCTACATAGAAGCCAAGCTAAGGCTGGGCATTCATAAGTAAGAATAAGCCTCCACGTGATTTTTTGGGGAGCTGAATGGCAGGCCCCAAAAGAGCCAGCTACATCTGTATTCATCTTCTCTGCTGTAACAAATATATTTATGAGATGTGCTAACTGTTTAATACCTGATTTTGTACTTCCTGAAATGCAAAAAAAAAACCCAAAAAACAATTCAAGTATTTTTTGTATTATTCAATTATATGAAACAATGTGAGTAAAATTTTAGTTGCATATAAAAGGATACATGAACTAAAGGTCCTGTCATTAAAAAAAAATAGAAATAATAGAATGCAGTCACTAACACTGACATCTTACGTCAACCACATTCTGTCACTAATGAAAACTGATTGTGCTTGACCTGAGAAAGAAGTCTACAACATTGTATCACACTATAGAATTATTTGTGAAGGTTGTTTGGTTTTGGTATTTTGTTTGTTTTTTGTTGTTGTTGTTGTTGT
Organism: Cricetulus griseus; assembly: GCF_003668045.3. NCBI lineage: Eukaryota > Metazoa > Chordata > Mammalia > Rodentia > Cricetidae > Cricetulus > Cricetulus griseus. The sequence continues at coordinate 186,919,817 of NW_023276806.1, forward strand.
TTTTCAAATAAAACACCTCAAGATGTATGTCAAAAACACTATGCTTTCAGCACACTGGAAAGCACACTTCAATTACTTGAAGGTTGGAAATTGTGTTTCCTGGGAAGGGATCTTAGAGAAGGAGACAGAAGAAACCTTGAGTTCCATGGAGATCACAGGCAGTTTCTCTTGGTGCTGCTTAAAGTTCCTGTGGAATAAAAGTTAGGAAAATATCTGTTGCCCTTAAATCATCACATTTAATTTTTTTCTGAAAGATATCTTACAACTGTCCTTATAGTATCTTTTTTTTTTCCTGTTACTGACATATTTGTTAACAAAAATGAAAAGATTAGGGTAGGATTTTAAGGAAGAAAAAAATCTCTATTTAAGGAAGGAAGAAATGAGCTGGAAATCTGATTTAGGAAAATGAATGCAAAAGGAATTTAGTGGCATGTGTGCCTGAAGGAAATAGCTCATGGTGGGACAGCAAGATGGCTCCACAGATAAAGGCATTTGATGCTAAGACCTGAGTTCTGGGATCCCCAGGACCCCAGAAAGTGAAGTGAGAGAACTGACTCCTTCCTACAAGTCTTCTGACCGCCAAACATGCACACACGCATGCGCACACACACACACACTCTCTCAAGAAAACTTTCATAGCACTCACACTCTTGGAAAGGAAGGATGGATATAGGAAAACCCTGGCTTTCTCTTTGCTTCTGTGTCAACTTCCTATCTGTTTCCAGAAAGAAGGGCCATTTGAGTTTGCCTTAAAATATTTTTAATGAAATTACATTTCATCAGCACAAAAGGCTCCTCCAGTGTCACTATGACCTCTCTTGCCATTAAGTACTTTCTCTTCGGACACCTGCTCCCCATCACACAGCACTATCTTCAATCTTTTTATCCACTCCAGACTCTAACCTTGGCCCGAACTCCTTTGTATTCTTATCCATCTTCCCCCTGCCACTGAGAACCCAATTAAGACTCTGAAGCAATGATTTCTGGGGAAAATCAAATGTGCCCAAGTCAGCGAGTAGTAACCCATTAATTGCCAGCCTAAAATTAATACTCTCTCTACACATCTAACCTTACTGTTGAGAACGCTAACACAAAGGTGAGTCGGAATCATTATATTTGGAAATAACCTGAGCTATTAAAATAGATACTCATTGGCCATTGTTTTGGTTATTATCATCAGAAATAAAACAATTTAACAAAAATACTATCATAACTAATGATGCTAATGAATGGCCATGATCTTTCATTAGTGGTAGATAAATCTCATCTCCACAGCAATGCTTACTTGGCTTTTTGACCCTGAAGAAATCTGTCCCCTCACCCACTGGTAAAAGTTTCTGGTACATGAAAAGGATTTTCCATTCCTCACTTGGTATTTGAAAACTTGCTCCAAGGGAAAATGAGGTAGATGAGTCACCAGCATTGCCCTAAGGCGACTGACAATCCAGAAAAATTAAACAAAGTTAGTTTAACCCAAGCTGAGACCTACAGGGTCTTTGAGAAAATTACCACTTTATTTATGGATTAAAGGCAATAATGCATTAGTATTGTTAACTAGAACCCTCCAAAACCAATTCCATATGCACAAAAAAAGGACTAATAAAATCCACCTCAACTTTTCATGGTTCTCCTATTTTATGCAATAATCTGTCCAGTAGATGATCTCTAGATTGCTTGTTAGTGCATCTAGGCTCACATGGCAGCTGTGTCCGCTCTTTCTAAAGCAGGAAAGAAGCCATATTGATGATAACAGACCACTTTGAGGGTAGACCACATATAAGTGTGTGTACAACCAAATCATCAATGGTAAATGTTAGTTGGACCATTATTAGTGTTGAATACTGTGCCTATGTAACAGGAAATTTCAGTTGCCCAGAATACAACCAGATTCAGTTCAGTTCTAAGACCACCCCCTCAAAACAAACAAACAAACAAACAACAGAAACAATGATGACAACAACTTTAACTTAAAAACAGCAAACTGTATGATTTGGAATCTGTTGTCACTATGAATATCGAGCTGAACAATTTGGATAAACTTAGCTGGCCAACCAACCCCAGGAATCCTTCTTCTCATCTCTGCACTCCCCACCTGAGTGGGTAGCTCCTGCCTGGCTTCTCACACAGCTGCTGGTGAGGGACCAAAAATTCAAATTAATAAAAGTTTAAAAACTTAGGCCCTGAAAGGGAACGTCTAATGATAAAGGAAAGTTTAACTCCTTAAATCAGGAGTGCCATGACTGGTGCCTGATCCCCTGAACTCAGAGAAGGAGAGGTAACTGTTCACCACTCCTGTTAACATTCCCTTGCTAATTGCTGGTCATAAAGATCCCCAGCCTGGGGGATAACTGACAGACCCTGTGACTCTGTAACCCTGCAAGCCCATGCCCTGTCTTATCTCAGTCAAATGTATCTCCCTTAAATTCTATAGTTACTAACTCTGTATGACCTTAAGTAACCATGGAAATTCTGTAATTTGTCGCCTTCAACCTTATGATCTGCCCCTTTAAAAGCTTCTCTTTTTGGCTGAGTAGAATCTCATTTGCCCGCCATGCAGTGAGATCCTAGCTGGCCAGCTTGAAATAAAAAGAAACCTTTTGCTTTTGCATCAGAGTGTCGACTCCTTGGGTTAGTCTCTGGGCCCTGAGAACCTGGCACAACACTGGAGCCAGAACCCAGCCCCTCACAAGTGCAGGGTATACATTTTGCTGATTGTGCCCTCTCCCTAGCTCCTGAGCCATCTCCCTAGCTCCTGGAACTTAGCTTTTTTAAAATGAATCAAAATACATAAAAGTTAAAGATAAAAAATTTTGACTCATTGAAATAAAAATATTTATCTCTTTTGTATATAAAGACTTTTTATAACCTTGGAGGGGAAAGGTATAAAAACAGATATAAAAGAAAGTACTTTGAAATCAGGTTGTGAAAGATAAAACTGCATTCAATGAAACCTAAAATGCTCTAAAGGCCCTAAGTGATAATCTGTTAATCACTTAGGTGTATTTTATCACTTGGGTGGATTTTACTTGCTCTAAATATAAAATTATAATCAACTCTAAAATCTAGACTATGAGAAACTGCATAAGATAAACAATCTCATTTCTTCAACAAGTAAACTGAGGACAAAAAGATCAAATAAATTTTGAGACAATTTAAACCACAAACAGACAAAACCAAACTAAAGAGTCATGGCTTTAGTGATAAAACTATAAATCACAGCGCTGACGGTCGGCCTCACAGTGAGGATGGTCTTTACAAGGCTCTCTGCAGGAGGGAGCAGGCGGGGCTTGGGTGTGCAAAGCCACTGACTAAGCAGCTTGAACTGGATGGAAGTCATCGGTCCATGCATGGTTTTATGTATACCTCTTAGTATTACATTTTAAAGTATTTTTAAATTAAAATTATAATTTTAAAGATTTACCAAAGCAGCAATCACATCTTGATTTGGGGTGTGAATATGAATGTGAGAAGAGGAATACTAGTATTCCTCTTCTCACATTCATATTCACACCCCAAATCAAAAGCACTACACTTGACTTTCAAAAACAGAAGCTCTGACAAGTGAGCAGAGACCTTTAAGAGACTGACTTCTGGGCATTCTGTAAACCAGGTACAGTTTCCATTTAAGGAGTCCAGCTCCGTTGGCAGAATGCATGTCCAGCAAGCGCTAAGTCCTGGGTTGCAAACTCAGCATTTAAAAAGATTCCCCACAAAGAAAGGAAATGTTCACTTACTTTGCTTTCCACAGCCTTGCCTCCATGTTCAATGTGTCTCTCTACATAACCAGAGGACAGCAACTCACTACAACAACAGAAAAGAAATGGCAATTAAAGAGGATGCTGCAGCTGAAGACAACTCAGGAACAGAACAGGGGTTGCCAAGCATACTCCAGGCCCTGGGTTTGATCCCCAGGGCTTGGGGGGGGGGGAGATGGCTTTGAATATGCATCACATTTGAAAACGTGCGTCAAGTTCACACATACCTACTTTAACAATTCTTTGATTCAGATTTTTTAAACAAAATCAACACTTTATAGAGAGAAAGGAAGGAAGAAGGGAGGGAGGGACGGAGGGAGAAAAGGAGAGAGGGAGGAAGGATGGGTGGGAGGGAGGGAAGATGCTAGACAGCTAGTGTTCTACAAGGAGATAGACAAAACTGAGCTACCTCTACCACCTGTTATCTCATGGCAGAGCAGAGCCGATTCCCCCATCCAGCACTGGGGCGAGGAAACTATAGCAACACCATTATTTTTTTTTAAAGATACTTTAGTCTTGTTTGTTTGTTATTTTAACTCCAGCTTTCTATCAGAAAGTTAATTTGCTACCCATATCTTACCATATGTATCGTGTATGTTATTTTTTCTTACAAATTATAGTTTCTATCACACAGAGGAATGGAAAGGGGCTGTGAAGATGCCCCAGCAGGTAAAGACACTTGCTGCCAAGCCTGGCAACCTAACTTCAGTCCCTGGGACTCACACAGTGGACAGAGACAATCTCCCCCAAGTTGTCCTCTGACCGCCACATGCGCACAAACACCCAAGCACCACATCTACACACACACACACACACACACACACACACACACACACACACGTGCACACCTGCATACTCATAAAAGCAAAGAAATGGAAAATAAAACATTATCAACATTTTGAAGTTATTCTTTCTTAAAGGCTTCTAAATAACCTTCTTCTTCTATGATTGGATGTTCATCCAACTAGATATTCATTTATTTACTTTAGATAACATGTAGTGGTGTTTTACCAACATGCATGTCTCTGTATCACTCGCATGCAGTACACGGAGCTAGGAGAGAATGTAAGATACCATGGAACTGGAGTTAGAGATGGTTGCGACCCACGATGTGGGTGCTGGGAATTCAATCCAGGTCCTTTACAAGAGCAGCCAGTGGTCTCAACTGCTGCATCATCTTGCACAAGGAAACCTACCACTAAAGAAGCTTCCTAAAATGTCTGTATAAAATGAATTTAGAAGGGATTACATATAATGGGGGAGAGAATGACCCAAACAGACATCACATGCCACCACATAAAATCCCCAATACCAGGAGTGAGCTACAACTTTTTCAGTAGTTGTCAAAGAAGTCCATAAGCACCACTAAAAAATATCACAAACTATTGGCAATGCTATTGTTTGCCTCCACAACCTATTGCTGAAGACAGCACATATACATGCCATTGAGCATGAATAAATGGAGCTTGGACTTTACTAGAAGTTTCATCCCTTCTGACTAGCATTCAGTGCTGGAAGGTATTTGCACATGCTACAGAAGGAGAAAACAGTCATCAATCTCACCGGCAACAAACTCGGTTTTCTTGTTTGTTTGTTTGTTTGTTTGTTTTCCTCTCCCAGCAGCTATCAACTACTTACAGCTTCTTGGTTAGAAGGAGGACTCTATATCCCACTCTCAGTACTGGGATCTGGTTTGGCTAGAACTTGTATAGGTCTTGTGCATGCTATGGCAGTCTCTGTGAGTTCATATGTGCATCAGTCCTGTTGTGTCTGGAGAACACTGCTAGGTCATCCATTATTTCTGGCTCTTACAACCTTTTCACTTCTCTCTGACCCCTGAGCTTTGAGAGGAAGGGAGTGATAAAGACATCCCATTTAGGGCTGGATGCTCCAAAGCCTCTCACTGTGCATATTGTCCAGTTATGAGTATCGTGTTAATTATCATCTACTGCAAGAAGCTTCTCTGATGAGGGTTAAGCAATGCACTGGACTATGGGTTTAGCAATGTATCATTAGGAGTCATCACTATGCACCTTTAGCAGAATAATAGTAATAGGTTTACTAGACAAGTCCATGGCATATCTAGACTTAGGTTCTTGGCCTCATTAACAGTGTCAGGTATGGATTCCATCTCACTGAACTGGCCTTAAATCCAATTTTTTACAATGGTTGGTTATCTTCCTAATGTTTGTGCTACTATTGCACTGGTGGGTATATCTTTTAGGCATACCTAAAACTGCCTATCTCTTTATCCTGGAGTTGGGGTTACAGGCAACCTTGTACCTGGAGTACCTGTACAGTCAACACTCTTCCCACTGAGCCATCTTCCCAGGCCCAAAAAGTCTTTAAATTTTTTAAAGAACTAAAATATAAATAAAATTGTCATGAATAACTAAAAGGAATACATGAGGCTATAAATTTTTAATGCTACTCTATTTATACACATTGAGGCATTTTAAAAAAAAAAAATCTTCTAAAAGTGTTTTATGAGTCATCAAGCCCAAGTTGTCCCAATTGTAAACTTCTGAGCTCATGGCCCATCATGATGAGCATCGAGCCTACAGTTGTTTTAAATGTAAACTAAATGTGTAAGCAAGTGCTACATAGCTACAGTGCTGCAGAATCCATTTCACTTCCACTCAGGAAACTAAAATCCATGTGACATTTGCCTTTGAAAATACATACTCATATTTCCCTCCCCGTCTCAGGTTTATGTGTGTGTGACAGAGAGAGGGAGGGAAATGGAGGAAGGAGGGAGAGAGAGAGAGAGAGAGAGAGAGAGAGAGAGAGAGAGAGAGAGAGAGAGAGAGAGACCATAAAGCTTATCATTTTGTCTGATGTTGCTGGCTGGTGAGCTCTGGGGATCCACTTTTCTCTGGCCCCTAAAGGAATACAAAGCCATGCCTGGCTTTTTATGTGGGTGTTGCTTGGGGTTCAAACACAGGTCCTCAAGCTGGCAGAGCAAGTGCTCTTATCCACAGAGCCATCTGCCCATTCCCTGAAATACATTTTCCTATTTACAGTATTCGAGGGCCAGCTAGGATGTGCTAGATTATATGTTACAGATTAAAAAATAAATAAAAGAAAACAACTAAAAAGTGAGTTAAACTATCAAGACGTTTATCATCTTCTTATTGGAAATTCCAGGGCAATTATAATTCAATTTTCAATGAACATTCAGTTTTGTTAGATGAAGAAACTTGAGCCTTAAAATATATATGCATAGGCAAACTATTGAGACATTTTAAGTATGGATGAGTAGGCAATCGGCAAATTGTATTATACGTAGGCAGAAATTCACAGGATGGCATCTGTCTATCGACTTGCCCGGTAACTGAAAGAATTACTGTTGCATAGACAACTAGGAATAGTAGACTTTTTCTTTTTAGGTCAGTTCTGGACCTTGTAGGGGACCTGTGGTAGGGAAGGCAAATGCATCAGTGAGAGAAATACCATACGCAACACTGCATGGCTCAGAATGAGCTGCTGTGGTTCCTCTGCCCAGCTTACTCCCTGTTCTAAGTATGCTAAGCTATGTCTCTGAACTCTCACTCTGTGCCTAACATGATTTATCTTCAGTTTAAAGGTTAATTTGTTCATCTGTTCTACCTTTGAGACAGCTTACTCTATAGCATACTACAGGCTGCCACTGGCCACATCAGGGTACTTACAGAGCCGGTTCACGCAGAAACGCAGCACCACTGAGATGAAGGGTACTTTGTTTGCTAAAATTTATTGTTGTCGCTTTATGGGTATGGGAATTTGCCTATGTGCCTAAGTGTATGTCTGTGTACCACATGTGTGCCTGGTGCCTGCAGAGGTCAGAAAGAGGCATCAGAGCCCCTGCAGCTAGAGTTACAAACTGTTGTGAGCCACCATGTGGGTGTTTAGAATTGAACCCAGGAAAAGCAGCCAGTACTCTTAACCAATGAGCCATCTCTCCAGCCCCCAAGAGAGTTTTTTAAATTTCTGCTCTGCCATCAATCAGTGTAATGTTGGGCTGTTCTCTTAATTGGATTCTCTAATGGCCCTAATGTAGCTGCTGCCATTTCTAAGACCCTCATGAAGACAATACATCTCAAGATTTAGCAGAAGGAAGGAGGGGAGGAGTCAGGAGGGAGGAAGGACTAGCCTGACGGGCTACACTTCTTTAAAAGAGAAGCAAATGTTTTTACAAAACTCTTAGCTTTAATCTTCTCAAATGTCTTTTTCCAGAATTACATTATGGGCCACACCTAAACCAATCCTTTGACACAGACATTAATCACTAAATCATCTAGATTCTTCTTCAATGGAACATGAGGAGCACTCAGAGTTGAACACGATTAAGGGACAAAGGGCAGGGGAGAGAGAATAACTGTTGCATGGAAAACCAACAGCTTTTTTTTTTTAGGTATGTTGAATATTTCACACATTTCCAAGTGCTTCTGACAAAACAGTAATCCGTGTACTGCAGACCAACCTCAAACAAAACAGAGAGTTGCAACAGCATCCACACCACACTAGGTTAACTCAGCTTGTGTCCCAAACAGGATAGGTTCTGGCCAGAATTCTGCATAGAGCTCTCCCTTGGCTTTGGCATTATATGGTACATCTTCCCTTTAGTGTGTGGGGGGGGAACACTAACACACAGATGCAATGTTTATTAGCAGAGCCAGCCAGGTTCCAGCTGTTGGGATCTGAACTAGTAAATTCTGGGAAGAGGGAGGAAGTCCTGCAACCTAACAATGAAGGAAATTGAAGTTGGGCTTTAGGAGAACATCATGGCAGTCTTCCCAATAGTCTTCAGAAGAACATAGTGGTAGCAGTAGTAGCAATGATCTTAATTCCTTAAAAACAACTTTGAAGTCTTCTAGGTTTTTGAATTTCAAGGGAATAATAAATTTTAGCAAACAAAGTACCCTTCATCTCAGTGGTGCTGTGTTTCTGCGTGGACCGGCTCTGTAAAGTACCCTGATGTGGCCAGTGGCAGCACATAGGCAAATTCCCATACCCATAAAGCAACAACAATAAATTCAAGGGAATATTCAAGGAAATTCAAGGGAATATTTTCAAGTGAACTGTAACATCTAGGCAATAGGACAGTGTGAATCACAGCATGAGTAATCAGAGCAAAGAGAAGCCCTCAGCTCGGGAGTTATGTAGCCTTTCCAATCAAGTACTAGTCCACATCCACTGCCAGGAAAGGCCCCATGTAATTCACACCAGAAACAGTGCATGCGACTCTATTTTGTTTGCTTGTAGTTTTATGAAATATGCTAAGTACTGTTATTTAATGACTGGGCTGTGAATCCTTCCAGTAAAAATGTCATTGTGTCTTCTACTGAAATGAAAAATAGTACATATTGCCATCAACAGGGATTAAATACATTTTCATAAAATCTCGTGAAATAGAAATAATCAAAATTATCTTGTCTTTTTCTTCAGGACATTGCTGTTTATTTATTGTAAAACAAGAATCCACTTGGATCACTGTAAACCAAGGAAATGACAGGGTCTCATTGCATAGAGAAGATGTTTTCCTCCCAGAAACGTAAAAGATAAGTCCACTCTATGCCGACAGCCTACTTAATACTTTGTGTATGGATGCTCCTTTAGTGAACTTTCAGAGATAAAAGCAAGTCTTAAAATTAGGAATGTGTTCTGAGTGCTACTTCTCTTTTCATTTGCATGTTATAATAACCCTAGAATAGTAAAACCATAACCGTGTAAGTGCTTTCAGTCATAACACAGCATGGAGACACACATCTGTAATCCAACTATCCAAGACGTCCAAGGAGGGTTGCTGCAAGTTTGAGACCAGCCTGAGCTACAAAGCAAAACCTTGTCTCAAAGAACTAAACTACAATAACAAATATTTTCTGTCAAAAGAGTGGTGATGCTTTGTTGACTGGGAAAGTCTAATGAATCAGAAGTAGCATGTATAACACAAAAGTTGGGGAGGGGAGAACAAGTATTAGACTTTCCATCTGCCCTCTGCCATTTACTATCTCTATAACCTTGGATAAATTATGTTATCTTGGTGAAATAATTTGTCCATGTTAAAATGAAGATGTTACAAATTTGTTATGAGAGTAAGCCAGCCTTTAAGTGACTTCACATGGCATTGATGATCTTGATTTCAATCAAACCACTGCCTAGTCATTAGCTTGTGTTTACAAATCTTTCTCTAGAATAGTTGTTGTTTTAATCGTTTTTATTTTTTAGATTTATTTGTATAAGGATTTTGCCTTCATATGTGTGTTTGTCTGCACAATTTTTATGCAGTAGTGGCTCCTTGATAGGTCCTATTTGCACCCATTTGGACAGGGTTGTCTTTTGCAGTCATCTTGTCCTTATCTATCTTCATCTTGGGTTTATATGGATTAAATAACTTACTTTTAAGTCCAATGTTTGTACCAAAGTTACCCTTAGAAGCCTTTCAGACACTGTGACTGATTGGGATGCTGAGAACCTGAACCTTGAACTTTCTCCTGATGCTGCAATGGAAGGAAGAGTTTAGTACCTCCTACATAGTGAAAATATAAATATGCTGTGGCCAAAGGAAGTTATTGATTACAAATGGCTGTTTCCATTGCCACTCCTGTCTCAATGAGGGTTAGATTATCTCTCCCAACCTCCCATAGCTGATCTGCCTCTTGCATAATATGTAAGACGTGATCCTCTGTATCATCTGTGACTGAAAGTTTCATATTTGTGTATATATATATATATATATATATATATATATATATATATATAGAGAGAGAGAGAGAGAGAGAGAGAGAGGTTCCTTTTTTGAGTAATATCACTATGATGTCAGGAAGCCCAAGCAGCAACCAGAAACATGCAGGAGGAGATGAATCAGGTCCCTAACTAACAGCAGCAAATGAATTCCCAGGCAACACTGGCATTGATTTTCTTCCTTCCTTCTTTCCTTCCTTCCTTCCTTCCTTCCTTCCTTCCTTCCTTCCTTCCTTCCTTCCTCCCTCCCTCCCTCCCTCCCTCCCTTCCTTCCTTTATTTCTCTTTCTCTCTTTTCTTCCTCTCTTTCCTTCTTTTATCTTTCTAACTTCCATTTTATTTTTCCAAGGTGTTTTTTCTTCTGTCCTGAGGAAGCTAACTCTTAACATGGGCTTTAGTGGGGGTTGTGGTGCAGCACCAGCAGGTCTAAATGATGGTGGGGTGTTCCGTCCTTCTGGGCTTCACAAGATCAATTCCTGACTACCTTGCTCTGAATGGCACAGCTTACACAGTAACACAGCTTGACACAGAAGTTAGGAAGCACATAAGCATTGGAGACACTTGCTTTGGGTATGTCCTTGACAGCAGCGGCCTCTACCAAGTTCTGAATGATGAACTTCTTAATGGCCTTGTCCTTGGGCACACACTGGGCACAGTTCATGCAGTGCATTGGGGCACATGGCCATGGCCCTTTTTGGCATGACTATTGTTTCTTCTTGTTTTCATTTTTTGGGAGGTCATCTTGGAGCCAAGACCCAAATGAGCACTGACACATAAATCCTATCTGGGCAGTCAATGCACAGAACCATGCAAAATAATCAACTATAAGGCCTATTCTCACAGTAAGGCAGAGGTTGATCATACATTCCTATTCTCAAATTTAGTAACTGCTATCTTACATAAAAGCAACATATTTTCTTTAGAGCAGTTCCCAAATATTCGAGAAAATTTACTTCGGATAATATGAATACCAAAAAAATCATAAAACTTCCAACATGATTATAAGGTACCTAGCAAAGACAGGGGTCACAATAAAAAAAAAATCAAAGACACCATTAAATGTTTAACTATGAAAAGCTTACTAGAACTTATGGAAACTTTAAAAACCAACATTTATTTTACTTAAGAGACAATAAATACTAAACTGAGAACTTTTTTAAGAAAGAACTTTGGCCTCTCTCTTTTATTTTATTCAGCATACCTCCTCTGCCAGCCCATACCAATCCATCTCCAATCTCTCATGTATTTATTTCTCTTACTCCTTTTAACCGAGAATTAATTGTCCAGATACTATTTGGGAGAAAACTGTCTTGTTGCGAATCCTCATAATACAGAAACTAGATAAGTTCCTGGACATCTGTAGCAGCAAGAGTTAACCATTCATTCTTCAGCTCAGTTTTATGCCATAATTTTATCTATTCCTTTAGCACATAATAACCAGTGTTTGAAAGTCCTGTTTTGTTTACGCTACATGAAATTGAAAAGACAAGCGTGAGTTAAAAGCTTATCCATGACATAGTTTTTGGATGAGAGTTTCATTTTATTACTTTCCAAGCTGTAAACATGAAAATTCCTCCCTTTTATGCACATACAAGGGATCTACTGAACAGGCTTGTGCTGGAAGGTAGGACGATTTTAGTTACTGTGGGGGTTACAGTGGGTAGGCATTTGTATTTGAAGGTTTGGTCCCCAGTTGGTAGAACTGCTTGGGAAAGATTGGGAGGTGTGGCCTTAAAGAAGGAGGTGTGTTAATGGGGGCAGGCTTTGCATCCACACTGGTCCACTGCTCCTCTCTCTCTCTCTCCTTCCCTCTCTCCCTTCCTCCTTCTTCCCTCCCTTCCTCCTTTCTTCCCTTCCTCCCTCCTTCTGCCTGCAATTTGTAGACCAGAAGTGAGCTTCAGCGGCTGCTCCAGTGCCATCCCTGCCTGCCTGAGGCCATGTTTCCTACAATGATGTTCACAAACTAATCTTCTGAAACTGTGAGCAAGTCTCCAATTAAATAGTTTCCTTATAAATTCCCTTGGTCATGGTGTCTCATCACAGCCAAAGGAGAGTAACTAAGACAGTTACAGTCTACTAAGTCAAAATCTGATGAAAATTATCAGTGAACTTCCAGCGTGCATGCTCGGAATAAGTATGTTCAGTGAGCGTTGAGATGGATACTGTCACTGATGCTATCTGTTATTTATAGACTCCTTATTTCTAATGAAGTCAAGATTTCTAAGTCGAGCTTTGCAGTAGGATCACAGGATTGTAAAGAAAAAAGACAGATCACATCCATATTACAAGATCAGAACTCCCTAGTTTTATTACATACTATAAAATGTCACCAAACATGCAAGTACAATCAAACTACAGCAGTTTACAAATATTCCAGTAAAAGTCTATTAGTATATAATAGTGTGTTGCATATTCTGATTGTTGTACTCATTGCCACTTTGACAATCAAAGATACCAGGGAACACACAACAGTAAAGCAATGAAAAGGAGTCTCGGGTGAAATGTATGATATTCAACCAACACTCCTCTTGGATACAGCCAAATCTAGGACTAACTTTATTTATTTAGGACACCTTTGCATATCTTTGTGTATTATTTTTAACATGGGCTCTAGGAATCAATCTCAGGTCCCTGTGCTAACACAGCAAGCACTTTACCAACTACGTCGTCTCCCCAGTCCCATTTTAATTTTTAAAATTTGTATTAGTTCTTTGAGAATTTCATAGAGTGTGTTCTGGTTATATTCACCCTTCCTCCCTCAACTTTTTCTAGATCCACACCCTTCCCCACACACCCTTATGTCCTTTTCTTCTCTCTTTTTTGAACCCATGAAGAACAATTTGTACAGCCCAGATATTCTGGGGTGTGTGGTCTTCTACTGGTCCACATACCAGGGCTACTCTCCTAGAGAAAACTTAACTTTTTCCTCCCAGCACCTAACAGTTGCTGGTAGCTCTGCAAGTAGACATGGAATTTCATGTCCAACTTCTCTCTACACATCTCTTCCTCTGTTCAGTATAGGTGGAACTTGTTGGTCAGGGGATCTCTCTTTCTCCAATTGGTATAGTTGGGGACTGTGACTCCATTGACTGCTCCTTCAGGCACACGCAGAACAGAGCCTCCTGTGAACGCTCCTCCTGGTGGAAGTGGGCCCAAGGTTCAGGTGGTCACTCCTTGAGGTGCAGATGGGGCTACAGCTCTGGTGAATGATCCTCCCATTGGAGGTGTAAATGGTGCTGAGGGTCCAGTGGTTGATGTGGTAGCAGGGTATCTCCAACTGAGAAATGGCAGTGGATGCTGGCTGAGACACAGATGCTCTGTCCCAGAGGAACTTTTTTTGAGATAGCTTTTGGAAGCTACTGTTGGAAACTGCTGCTGTCATTTTAACCGGTGATCAATCCTTGCTCCTGGGCCTGACGCTGGGACCTCCCTCTGACACTGCTCCCAAGTCTGAAGCTTGTGGCTACTTAGACACTCCACAATTATCTGATAAATCATTGCATTCTTCTTTATCTAAATTCAGCCATTATACCAGCAAAAGAAAAAGTGTTCATTGATGCCTTTGAGCCATAAATTTCAAATTATGTTTTCATACAGGAGAATTCAATGAATAATGGCAAGGCCCCATGCTCAGCTGGGGCAGAATAAACAGAAACCTTGTAACTAAATAATTTGCACAACATCTTTGAAATAAAAAGAAACCAATTCACATCTACATGACTGACCTTCTTCCCTGGGCTCTCTCTAGTTACTACTCTAATTTTAGATTTCAGTATCAAACTAATTAGATATTTGAAGGAAATAGCTTAATAAAACATAAGCACTATCCTTGCCTAGGAAGTAAAAAGAGTGAAGCAATATCCTATGAATATTCCATGCAGATGGATCCAAAAGCACTAACTTTATGAAGTAACAAAGAATCTGCATTTTAAAAACTCCAATGAAATTGGAATTAAATGTATGTGGGAACAAGCGATTGCACAGAATTCAAGGAATGTTTTTCTAAGCGTTTTTTAATCATCTCTAATTTATCTTGTATGCAGATTCCTGGGCTAGGAGAAATAGAAATTGAGGCTGGAAGAGCCTTAAGAGATGACTGGAAATCTTAAATAGCAAATATAACAATGTCATTAGAAACCAGGCAGGTGCATTACCATAGTTCAAGAACAGACTACCAAGAATGTTTCACAAGTTTCTCTAGACAAACCAGTGATTTCTTTGTTTTCAAGTTCCCTCTCTATTGCTAACTGTTTTTAAACCTGGTAGCACTTAGAAACAAGGTATACCCACACTGTATTTCTTCCGAGTTGACCTTGTTTTATAATGTTCTTCCACAAACATCATTACTATTTGTTCTTCTAGCACATTTATACTTCAACATGTTATTAAAAGCATTCTATATAAAGTGATATATTTCATCAACAGCTTTAAAATAAAGTCTGCTAGCAAAAAATTTAAAAAGGCCTTTATATACTACTCACTAACTTCATCTAATCTTAGATTGCTCTAAGGTCAGGGTAAAGACCGATGTCAGTTACCAAAATGGCACATGGGAGAGTATATACAAATGAGTTGTGCTCCAGATAAGGTGAGACACTAGACTTTGGACAAGTGACTTAGCCGGTACAGACTTCAGTTTGACTAATAGTCAACTTCCTAACTTGTAAGTGTGAAAACTGAGACATGCAGGAGTTAAAAATCCCAAGAGCCTGTGTGTATCACTGATCCTCAAGGAAAGGCCTCTTCTGGGAACAACTGGCAGGCCATCTGAAAACATAAGAGCTTGACTTACTATATACTGACAATCTGCGTGTGTGTATGTGTATTGTATGTGGATTAAATACCAATATTTACTAAAATTATTAAAGACAGAAGAGAAAAACTGGGTGACTATTTGCTCATTGAGGAAGGCCTTTCTAAATTTAAGATCAAAATTAAGACCAAATGTGATAATTAAAAACCCTTCCTGATTTGGCAACATGAAAAACTAATACATACATGATAATAACCTCAGTTAATGACATCATTATATATCAGTAGAAAGGGGGAAAATACAATCATAGAACGTAGAGGAAGTGCATAAAAAACAAGAAACATTATCTGATCATGAACTGTTTACTATATATTCTCCTGCACTTCTAAACTGAGTAGCCACCTTGATGTCAAGGATGTCTGAGATATTTACATTTTTCTTCCTTTTCAGAGAGAAAGCCAAGCTGTGTGACTCACAGGAGCAAATGAAACAAATGGCCTTCTCTGTCCAGCTCCCTGGGACATTTTCTCTACCCCATGGTATGAAATGTTTTCCGTTTCTACAGCAAACAAAGCCAAACAAGATCTTAAACTAAACTGCTCTAAATCTGCTGTTTGGTGCAGAGAGGACAACCCCTTTTTTCAAGAGTTGGTTGGAGTCCTGAAGCAAGACAAGATACAAGAAAACATGGCCAGACACGAATTCCAGGTACCTGAGGAATTCAAGGAGCCTCTGTTTTATATTCTACTTCTCTTTTATTCCTAATTTTATCTTTAAAATATTTTATCATATTTTGTACATATATATATATATATATATATATATTTTTTTTTACTGAAATGTATATATACAGTGCCCTGAATTTTATGTAAGACTGCATATTGTAATAAATAATATTAAAGACCCTCCAAAAAGTAAATGATAAATTTATATAATATACATTTTACATACAGATGTATGTACTCTTTGTTATATATTTTATAAGCTTGTTAAAATTACAGCATTTAGTAGCATAATCAGTCTTCTCAAGTACATACTATTCAAGATAAATAACCCAAAATTATTTTTCTAAAAAACACAAAACAAAATACAAAACGATGCCTGTATGCTCCATTCTTAGAAAAATGTGAGAATGTAAAAGGCAGTTGAAGAAACAAGAGAACACAAAGAATATATCCTAGTGTGGTACAATTACTATGAGCCACGATAAATGCAACTGGAAAAAGACAAGACATCTACTAAAAAGAAAAGACATCTACTAAAGGAATGCCAGGGTTCATAAAGGGGAAAGCTTGAACTGCATCAAGACAGATAAAATGTCTGTGGGCTAGAGAGAAACACAAAAGGAGATTTCAGATGAAAGGAAAAGCAGTAACAGGGTTGGGCAGGAAACTCTAGAGGCAAAGAAAGAAGAAGCCCATCTAGCACCCGTGATTAAAATTGAAAAAAAAAAAATAACATTACCATCCAGTGTGTGCAGAGTTTAGTTGCCAGGTTTTTGTTGTGTTGTGTTTTGTTGTGCGAAACCCTTCAAATTCATTAGTTGGCCACAGAAATAAGCATCAAATCAGTAAGGTAGGTACAATATGATCTATTTTAATAGATAAGGAACAGCCATCTTATGGTCAAGTTCAAAGTCTGAAGTTTACCCAACCAGACGATTTGAGAAACAAATCTAAATTCCCCAACTATAACAGTATCGAGATTCATTGCCGGGTATTAATTCTCAAGTTCAGGCTTGAAGCGGATTCCTTCATTAAATGGAATCAGTTAAGCTTAAACTGCTGAGAGCTTTGTCCTCTAACAAGATTGCCAATGAACATGAAAGGACCACCGAAGGAACAAGTGATTCTAAAATGACCTAACTGCAATGATGCTGGAAAACAGGGCATCCACATGCTTAAGAAGAAAACTGGAGTAACATTACAAAACATTCAAAAATCAGTTTGAAATGGATTAAAGACTCTGAGGACAAGAAAGACAAAGTTTCTGTTACTTTACTGCTTCTAGAATCTTCCTGACAATGAGATGAGCAATCATTTAAATACAATGCCAAAAGCATTGGCAGCCGAAGTGAAAATCTACAAGCGAGACTACGTTAAAATAAAATGTTGCTGCACAGCAAAAGAAATGATCAACAAAGAAGCACCCTAGAGAAGGAAAGAAATATCTGCAAACCATTCATTTGATAAGGAAAGAGGATAATAACTATCCAAAATGTACAAGGAACTCAGCAGCAACTAAGACAAATAACCTAATTATAAAATAAATAAAAGACTTAAATAAACAGTTTTCCAAAGAAGGAATACAAGCATCCATTGGGCATATGAAAAGTACTCAACATCATCACGCATCAAAAATGCAACTTAAAACCAAAAGACAAGATCACCATACACCTATCAGAAAGGTTGTTATTGAGAAAGATAAAACATAACAAGTCTTGGAGAGGATTCAAAGAAAAGGGCACATCTGCAGTTAGCAGAAATGAAAATTGCAATAGCCATCATTGCAAATAAGTAGGAAAGTTCCTCAAAAATAATTAAGGTAGAATTACCACAGGATTCCTAGAACCCCACTTCTAGGAATATGGGCAAAAGGAATTAAACCAGCAAACAGAAATGTCTACGCTTGTACTTGGTGCAATATCACTGACAACAGCCAAGAAACACAAACTAAGGGTTCACCAAAAATGAATGGATAAAGATGATGTGGTGTATATACTATTCTGTCTGTAGAGAAAAAAAAAAACTGTTCTATCATTTGAATCTCACTGATGAACCACATGGACAACATGCTAAATGAGACAAGCCAGCCTAGAAAAGCAAATAGCAAATGGTCTCACTTATGTGAGGAATCTAAAATGTGGCAGGTGAGGGGCTTGGGGAGAGAAATAAGGTGTGTTGATTAAAGGTTATAAAATCTTAATTACACGAGAAGAATGATTTCTGGAGACCTACTGTACCATGTGGTGACTATGCTTAATACTATGCTATATGCTTAAAAACCCTAAATATTCTAATTTTAAAAATATGATGTAGGAGAGAGATTTAACTTAGTGGCAGGTCCTAATATAGGCCAGGTACTGGGTTAAATGCTCAGCATTGCAAAATACATCGTAACATTTAAATGTGTAAATATATATGAATGGTAAGTATAGCAGTTATATGAAACCTGTAAGTAAGCATATCATTTGGGTTAGTTTAATTATTCCATAATGCATATACATAAGTAATACATCATATGTTTTAATCTGCACCGTTTTCATTGCTAGTTTTACCTTACTTGGCTGGGAAAGGATGGAGGCAAAACTACAGAAACAATGACCGGACAGCAGTACGTGGGAAGGAGTAGCAAAGAGAGCTGCTTTTAGCAGCTCCACTGCAAGAGCATAAAATAAATCTCCAACTTGGGGTAGATCTTAGTGGCAGACATGTATAGACATTTGTCTCTGTGTTGTTACGGTGACAAAAATATTTCACAGAAAAACACACCTGCTGGACCACCAGCACTCTGAAAAGGCCACCACCAGCAGGACATGGTGGCACATGCTAGTAATCTCAACATTTCAGAAGGCCAGGAAGATGGATGGTGAGTTCAAAGCCAGCCTGGACTCCACATGAGAAAAAAAGTAAAACAAAGTAATAATGATAAAACCATCCTCGTCATATCACAGGTGACCTGCAAATGCAGTACCTACTAACCAAAAGGAAAAAAGAATTACTGAATCAACTTCAAGTCTTCCTTTAAATAATTGAATTCCCAACAGATTGCTAAGAATGAAACTATAGTGTGATATTGGAAAGTGGTAAAGCACAATAATATAACTATATTAAAAGACATTAAAGTATTTACTTTTTTAATAAATAGTATATCATTTAGCTTTCTTAATAATAAAGAAAGCATTTTCTTTGGTTTTAATTTACACCATACTATAGCAATAAAAACAACTGTAATGGTTTACATAATATACAAACATAAAAATAAATGAAAAGAAGTATCTTTGTTACTAAAGATAGAAATTAGTTTCCCTGGGGTCCTTGTACTTTTAAGTGATATGCATACCAATGACAATTCCTTCACAATGTCCACCCACATCTGGATTGGGTGGATATGTGTGAGTGTACTTGCAATAATGCAAAGGGAATTCTTAAATATTTTATCTGTACCTATATTCAGCTTTTGTTAATCAATTCAAATAGGAAAGAAATACAAGCATCAGTTTCCTCTAATTCAGAATGGTAGAAGCCATGAAAAGTACAATATTCTTTAATGCATTCAGGTGTCTGCATTAATGCACATCACTCAATGAGCTAATGAACTGATCCTTTGTTTTCCAGCATTTACTTCCCTCTTGCTATTTTCCCAAGTTACCTCCCTCAGACACACATTTTCAGATTTCAAATATGTAGCTAGCATCACTCCTTCACAAACATAAACAAAAGGCAAGGTCCTCCAAAATGACCACTGTGCAAGGAAGTTTGTCTCATTCTTCTCCTTACTACAAGAAGCAACAAAATTTGCCTCCTCTGGCCATAGTGGCTTTAGTATAGTCTTACTCCTTAGGAAGTGATTAATACGATCAGATTTTGATTTGGGTATGCTCAAGAAGTGAGAAGAAACTATGATGGCCAGATAATATTTTTAAGGCACTTGGATTTGCACCAGAAGCAGATTTTGGTCACATTCAAGAAGAGGACATTAGTTTGTCAACTTAAATTTACCATCACAGCTCCTTTAAGTGAAGATGAAATTATTCTAATTGGAATAGGTTCAAGAAAGATTTGAATGGACAAGAAACACAATTACTGACTGAGCTGAAAATCTTCCCCCAGCCCTTCCCTCTCTCTGTCTCTTCCTCCCCGTCCACTCCCTAAGAGAACAGAAATGTCCAGTCAGTCCACTATAGTGAGAACTAAATGTAGCTATGGATTGAGAAAGACAAGGATATTAATTTGAAACTGCACCTTAAACTCCTTCAGATTAAGCACAAAGGGAGATGCAGAATAATCTAGAAATATACATACAAAAGGTTGTTCCACAAAGTAGACTGGATGCTGTAAGTTGATCATATTTTCAAAACCATTAAGCCAGTGTCAGTATTTATTTCATATCAGCTAAGCACCAGATCAATAAAAATAAATAAATAAATAAATAAATAAATAAATAAATAATAAAGCAAAGGTTCACTTCTCCTTTTATTGCTACTATACATTGTAACTAATACACCATATTTTTTAAACGTGTAATTTTATTTGTTTGAGAAAAGGTCTTCCTATATAACTCCTAGCCTTCTTACTTCAGTCTCCCAAGTCCTGGGATTGTAGGCATGTGCCACCAAGCTTGACTTAAATTACTCAATTGTTAAGAGATACTTAAGAAATCAGGTAAAATTCACTGCCATGTGAGGTAGAGGTAACACTGAATCTTGCTTAGAGAATAACAAGAAAAAGTTGCCAAAAAACAACAGATCTATGCAAAATCAACAAGACACAGTAGGAAAGCCCTCTTTTGAAAAGATTCCCTCTTCTTAGATTGGAAAAATAGTCTAAGACAGTAGCGCAAAGAATACAAAATAGCACCAATTTTAGCAACACAAGCAAAAAATAATTAACAACAGTCCTATATTTACATAGAAACAGATGCTATTTATGAGCACATTTTTAAGAAACTGGAATAGAACCCTGTTTTTTGAAACAAAACAGCTATATTTTTATTTCTTTAAGTACATTTGCTCCTAAGTAAAGTAGCATTTCAAAATGTGGTATGGTCCACAAACATCTGACAAGAGGAATGACCTTCCTCTAAGGGTCAGAGATGAAAAGGGTGAAAGCCATGATTTAACCAACCAGAAGCAATTACCCTTATCTGATAGAACAAATGAAAACAGTCACTTTCCATTCCACCCCACCTGGACTGGGGGCAAAAGCCATGCAAAAATTGTATGAATTAAATAACAAAAAATAAGGCAGAAAAGAAATGGCCTACTTCACCCAATAAAAATCCAATACTTCAGAATTAATCTTACATTTCAAAAGCTGCCGTTTAGGGCCGAGCACGTTTATCACATGAGGACCTCAGAGCCAACTTCTAGCACTTGATGGTGTATTCTACAGAGTCCCCAAACCTCTAGTGTGTGGGTGAGATCTTCAATGGAATGGGATCCCTTCTCATGGCTAAGTTATATCATACAGAAAAGGAGGGGAGGTTATAGATTTAATTAAGGTCTGTATCATTTGGCTTTACGTTATGCAGAGGAAGGCAGTATCTTGAGTGCACCTAACTTAATCAGGGAAACTCTAAATCGGGCTAGAAGCAACAAAAATGTGTTCATCTAGAAAAAAGGAAGCACTATATTGTGAGCTGCCTATGAAAGCAATCATGTGATGATCCTGAGAGGGACCTCCACTTGGTTAGAGAGCCTAGCCACTAGCTAGAAAGAAAACAAGGACCGCCGGCCGTCATGAAGCCATGAGAGATGCTGGATTTTGCCAACACCTTGGTAAGACTGGAAGAGAACCTTGAATCCCTACAGATGACCTTTGTCCTCCCAGATCAGAAGAACTCTTTAATCTGAAGGGGGTTTATGGCCCACAGAAAGTGCAACGGTGAACTTTAAATTTTAAGCACTACATTTTCTGTAGTTTGTTAAACAGAAAATCCACCCTGTCCAAAGCCCTCCACTCTCTTTATTAACCATCTACAACAGAAGTTGGGACAAAAAGGAGGGAAAGCCAATTCCTCGGTGGCCACCTGATATTAACGTTGCCTGCCGAAGACATGGATGAACACACAAGCATCATGATTCTTATCCATTCACCTGTGTTTTAACCATTGTCCTTGTAGCACATATTCTTGTTAAAGTCTAGTTAAGAGACCTGAAAAAAAGAGAACAGAGCTAAGAGGAAGAAAAGAACTATTAACTCAGGACCATCTCACTGTTTGGCAGTTAAGGAAGAAAGTGGTCATTGCAAGAAAGTGCCCTGATAGTCTAGATACACGTGTACACTCTATGGTGTGTGTGTGTGTGTGTGTGTGTGTGTGTGTGTGTGTGTGTGATAATTTTGTTTTAAAAACTGGTAAAATAAGAATATATGCACTTAGATGTATATGTGTATGTTTTCAAAAAACAAAAAAACAACTAAAAGACAGGCTAGAAATTAAAACAAAGCAATTGCCTAGAAATGGGGAGGCCAGAGCTAGATAGGTGGGAAAGACATAGGGAAAGGTCTCTAAGTGTGTGCTCTACATATCTTAGGCGATTTTGAATGTGTAGGCATATATTTTTCACATTTCAAAAATTAAAGCAATAGGAAAAATTACTAGCCTTATTCAAAATAAAGCTGCCTATATAGAAAATTGGTAATTCATCCAAACAAGAAAATGAGTATTTAAGATAAATCTAAAGCATAGTGTATTATTCCCCCCTCCGAAACACATTAAGGTCCAAAGTAACCTCAAATATTGCTAAAATTTTATAACTAGCAAGGAGTGATTAATTAAGTCAGTTTTTTTGGAAATAGGGATTTTTCATAAGAAAATAATATTACAACATAACAAACCACAATGCACTTAATTATTGCTAATTCATAATTTTGAAATCTACCCACAGAAAGGCCTAGAAGCTGCACAGCCATAACAATAAACATTCTCGGATCCAGACATTACTCTCTCAAGCCTTGAGTTCTAGGAGCTGATCTGAGTCCTTGGTGAGAGCAGCCTGTGCCCTGCAGTTAACCACGGAGCCCCTCTCTAGCCCCAGAGCTCCTCAGCTCTGGAATTTCCCCAGCAAAGTAAGCTGACAGCGTTTAGAGAACATCCTTGAAGGACACGATTTCAGGGGAAAGCATAATGAAGACATTATGTGTCATTCCTTGCCTGTTTGTTATATTTGAGGGAAAAGCTTTAAAAAAGTAAAGGGGGGATATCTCTAGAAAGCCTCAGTCAGCCAAGTGCTTTCCACAAGCATGAGGACCTGGGTTTAAATCTCCAGAACCCACACAAGAAGCCAGGCACAACATCAAGTAGAGACAGGAGAATAGTTAGTTGGGCCCGCCACCCTCACCCCTGGCCAACAGATGAGAGACTGTGTCTCAAACTATAAAGGTGAAGGGCAATCAGGAAGCCCTTGACATTGTCCTCTGGCGTACACATCCTCACATGTATATACACACACCCTGACATACATGTGCACATATGCATGAACACACACGCACACACACACACACACACACACACACACACACACACACACACACACACACACACACACACACAAATAAACAAGAAATAAAAATTTACTGGGCATTGGCGGCACACTCCTTTAATCCCAGCACTCAGGAGGCAGAGGCAGGCGGATCTCCGTGAGTCCCAGGTCAAAATCTGATTGCACTTGTCTCTTGGCAAGAGAAAGTACACAACTAATTGCTTTAAAATGTACATGCTTGGATCCCAGGAAATTCAAAGGGGGACAACAATAAACATGTCTGCTCTGTCCCACGAACTT
This sequence comes from Cricetulus griseus, assembly GCF_003668045.3. Lineage (NCBI taxonomy): Eukaryota > Metazoa > Chordata > Mammalia > Rodentia > Cricetidae > Cricetulus > Cricetulus griseus. Next base: position 186,943,550 of record NW_023276806.1, read on the forward strand.
CACCATGAAAGGAAGCCTAGGGTTTTAGATTAGAAATAAAAGGACAAAACATGAGAAAAGTTAAACTTCCTCATTCGCTGGAACAACGTAGTGAAGACATATCCAATCCTCTGGTGTACAAATCCAGGCTTTCAGTGTTGTGTGGCCAGGGTTCAGCTCTGGTAAGACATGTTGAATGCTCTCAGATGAAACGGGACGGTCGCAAACACACTTCCATTTCCTCCTCCAGTTTCGTCAGTGTAGCTTTTTTATTTGGTCCAATCATACTCCGCCCACCACTTAGACTTCCTGGTCCTCTTTTCTGAAACCAAATACTTGCAGCTATGCACGCCTTGATGACGGCTTCCAAGTGTACAAAGAAGGGCGTCCGGAGGTTGGGGACTGCCAAGTTCCACAGCAGAGGCAGATGCCATGGCCGCTTTACTTTGCTATCATACAAGGAAATTGTTTAGGCGTTTTACTAATTTCTTCACATCTTTGCAAAAGTCGCATAAAGTGTATCTACTTCATAGCTGGTTAGTGTCTATTAAGTGCTTCTTAAGCCACAGACCACATTTCTTAGAGCTAAACCAGCTCTAGCAACTTTATCCTCTAACTCCCCATGAGGTGACCTTTAAAGCCTTGTTTATGTCTTCTCCAACAAATGGCACAGTCAGTGTTTGCTATCCACTTTTAAGTTAAATCAGTATTACCTTGTGTAGAATGGGAAGAAGAAAAAACAGCATTGCAGTGCACACTGAACTCAAGAGTAAGGTTCTGCCGGGTCATCCATCATCATTGAATAAAACAGAACACTGTGTGGTGGCCTTCAGAGTCCCTGGGGGCTCTGCAGACTTGCAAGTCAACAGGTCCCTCCCAGTAGGTTTCTGTGGAATTTCTTTTGAAGGGACCAGCTCCCCATTTCTGCAGCTATAACAGCCAAACACGAGCTTGTGTGACTTTGCCTTAGTCACTAGGAGGTCAGATGCCTGCCTCGTGGCAAGGAACCAATCAGAAGTTAGCTGAAGTTATGCTTTACGACTCTGGGTGTGCTTTACAGACAAGTGCACAGCAATGATGCACAGGGCATAGCAACCACCCTGGGAGGGCCTATGGGTCATAACAACCAGTTGACCAATCAACATAGGGCAAGCCCTCCAATCCTGGAGGCACACCAATCTTGAGCCTGTGCATACCCTTAGATACTCCCCTTACACTGCCCTACAAGATCTCTATGCAGATGCTTCTAGCTGTCTTTTCTAGCCATCCGCTAGATAGTGGATGAATGAAAGACCCGAGCTAACATGGGGTTAGCTCGTTAAACAACAATAAAGCCTCTTGCTGTTTGCATCAAGTGATTGGGGTGGCCGGGGTCCTGGGAAAAGATCCTGGAGGCCTGAGCTTCCGGGAGTCTTACACTATGTGTGGACACCGGCCTGGGAGTTCTTCTGTAAAGGTATTCCAAAGAACCATGCCACAGCAATTTGAGGAGCAGCATGTGGGGATTGTTGGGATTTCATTTATTTCAACAGTATGATGACTTGGTCGATGTTACTCTGCTATTAGTTCAAGGCCAGTTTATCTCCTGAAGCCAGGAATCTCCCAAGCTACTTCTGGATTGAATGTGGCCTCTTCTCGGTACCTAGTGTATAACAAGAGTATAAAACTGTGAGTATGCTTGTGCATGAGAGAGAAAGGGGGGCGGGGGAGGGAGAGTTTAAGGCCTCCCCATGCTAGGCAAATGGCTAACACTGAACTATATCCTCAGTGTCTGTTTCTTATTTTGAGACAGGGTCTCATTAAGCTACCGAGGCTGGCCATGAACTTACTCCATAGCCCAGCTTGGCCTTGAAATTTCAATCTTCATGTCTCCACCTCCTCAGTACTGGAATTAAAGGTGTGTACCTCCACTTCAGCTTAATATTTGGTTGTTGTTGGAGTATCAAGGGAGACTTTGCAGATTAAATGCAAAAATCAAAGAATGACAAATAAGAATAGCACAGCCAAGAATCACTGGACAATTTTCAGAAGTATTGCATACATAGTTGAATATGAAGGGGAAAGAAAGAATATGAAAGAGTAATGACCAATAGTTTTTTTCAAATTAATGGCAGGCACCAAAGTAGAGATCCAGGAAGTTCAGGGAACACCAAAATAGATAAATAACTATAAATATTAAAAGAACTGTACATAGGCACATCAGATTCAAATACACAAAGCCACAGGAAAAAATGCAAGAATTGAAAGAAGCTAATGAACAAATAAATAAGCTAAGTAGTTAACATGGTATAGCAAAGCCAGAGCAGGAAATCAGAGAAGCCTGAGCTCAGCCGAGGGCCATGTCTGAGTTCATGGTCCAGCTTCAGCTGGGTCTGTGGTGATGACTGTGGCCTGTGTTACCAGAGAGGGTCATAGGAACGATGCATGATGAAATGAGAAGCCCCTACTGAGGCAGCCATGCCTTTCACTAGCCATGGGAAAACTGGCCCTGCCTCTCACTGGACACTGCAGCTAGAGAGCTGGTCCCAACCTTCACAGAAGAGCTGGCCTCTGCACTCTGGAGAGATAGCCCCTCCCCTCACCACAGGCATGGGAGAACTGACCCTGATAGCATGTGCATAGGAGAGCTGGCTCCACCCTCTCACCTGAGGTGGGTGCCCAGTGGCCCTTACTGACTAGCTCAGCTATTACCCATCCTACAGTTGGGCCTTGGGTTGGCCCACCCTAACATTTACCCCGTCTAGGACATGCTGGAGAAGATGAAGGAACTGGTCCTGTGGAATGAAATCTACAGGACCTCCATGACTCGGGCCAGCCATGGGATATCCCAGAGGAGTTTTGGTGAGGATCATTTGATGACAGTGTACCAAGGCCTTGAACCAGACCAATGACTCATTGCAATGAACATTTGCTAGAAAGCTGCTTGGACAAAAGGGTATACTGTGTGACATACCATGGCTCCCAATGCCACCAGGATAAATGAAGAAGTGTTGGAGACACAGGAAAGATGGAGAAGTAAAGAGGTTTGGGGGGGTGGGGTGTTTTGTTTTTATTCTTTTTTTTGCTTGCTTGCTATGTTTTGCTTTGCTTTGAGGGGGGATATGAGAGGCCAGGGAGGTGAGCAGAATTGGGGTACATGATGTGAAATTCCCATATGGTCAATAAAGGAATTATGTTTTAAAAGAAAGAAGTACAAAGTGATAGACCTATCACCAGAGTGGTGTGCCCTAGGATGGGTGATCTGAAGGGTCTGGAGGTGGAAATGAAAAGCTAAAACTGAGAATCTCGGGGAAATTTCAATACTCAGATGTGTAAATGATAAGATTCCACTACTGGAATGTCTAGTCAAAATTCAGAGTGTCCTTTTGTCAGAAAGATACCTCATATAAATACACTATAGCTTTCCAGCTTGATGAGAATGCCATATTGTATAAGGTTTGGATATAGCAATTTAGTTGAAAATTGGAAAGAATTTTCAATACAATTGGGAAAATTATGATACCATATATGGACAATATATAAGAATTTTCTTTTTCCTCTTTAAAATTTTTTTGGAAGCTAAAAGAAAATTCTAAGGGCAAATGTAATCCTGAATCACATGTGACAAGGAGCAGTCATGTAACCACCCAGTTGAAATTATTTTGACACTGAGAAACAAATGCTACAGATTTCTTTTCAGAATATATGAAAAGCAGTAATCTATCAAGAAGGAATTAAGAATTATGAATAGGCTCTTGAGTGTTTAACAATCAGCTCGTAAAGGAATGTAAGTCTGGTAATAACATTAGAAAGGGTGTGATTTTACTGATGTGTTATGAACTGATTTCAACAGATATGACGTGAAACTCATAGCATGCCACCCAGTGAGGACACCAATCACAAACCATAAATGAGGTCATCAATCCCAAGTGTTCAAGATTAGTCACTTTCTCTCCAAAATCTGCAATGCATAAAATCAGAGCTCCTTATGCTAATTTCCTCAAATTTAACCCCAAAACATCCACAAAATTCACAAGACACAAACAAGGTGGAAAGCTGAAAGGAATCTGTCTAAACAATCAATAATTGCAAACTAACTTTAAACCGCCATGCTGCTAGAAAGATTTACATCTCCACACGCTCTGCATAGAAGATGACTCTAGAGTTATTGCTACAATGCATGGAGAAATCATTAGGAAATGGCTCAGTTTGCTTCTTATCTATCACAGTTATTAAAAAACGACGATCAAGAGCTAGTTCCAGGACAGCCTCCAAAGCCACAGAGAAACCCTGTCTTGAAAAACAAAACAAAACAAAACAAAAAATAAAGCAAAACAAACCAACAACAACAACAACAAAAAGCCTATCAAAACCAACTTTGGGAGAAAACAATGGTTACTGCATGGAGACCACAGTTCATTATTGACAGAGGTAAAGGCAGAAACTCAAAGCAGAAACGTGGAAGCAGGAACTGAAGTAAAGGCAACTTTCTTCTACAACTCAGGTCCATCTGTCCAGGGTTGGCACTGCCCATGGTAGGCTCCCTCCCATGTCAATCATTCAGAAAATGCCCCACAGATTTCCCTGCAGATCAATTTGATGGAGGCACTTATCCAGTTTATGTTTCCTCTTTTATGATGCAAGTTTCTTTCAAGATGATGGAAAAAGCTAACCAACACAGAAACTATGGAATCCAGAGAAATAGATTAAATGGAGAATTACCATGTGTCGGGTAATTAATTTTAATGTCATATTTATGGGTTTGTAGAGTCTCTTGTATGTTTCATCTTTTTAAAATATATTCCTCCATTCTCATTTCAGAAAAATTATTATCCACACAACTTTGTATTAATAATTTAGCATTTCCCTTTAAAAGTGACCATTGAAAATAACATACAACTTTCATGCTTTATAAAATTTGGGTGCAACCAGGGACCAGGCTCTGTACATTAGTAAATATGGTTAATGTTTAGCATCCTTCTCTGCCCAATCCCCTCACCCACCCACTCTACATGTGTAGGTAAATCCTCACTGGACTCTTTGAGCTCACATCCATTAAGCCCAAGAACCAAGCCAGTCAGTCCACTAATACAGACCTCCGTACAAACAAGCTGAAACTTTGTGAAGGTAACAGATACTAAGTGATGGCAACAGTTTTGTGATCTCCAAACTCTGCCTATTGGATAGAAGCCATCACTTTACGCAGATGGCTTCTACCACCCATTGGACCTCAGCCTTGCACTGAACTTATACCCAGTAAGCTAAGTTGAGGCCCCTCACTATTTCAGTTGCCTTCTTTCCTTACCAGGAGACAACAACCTTCCCACTATAACAGGTGGTCATATAAGAGGCACCTGCCAGTCACAATCCCAAAGGCTTGAATTGTGCTTTCATTAATGAAGCAAGTGAACATGGCTTCAAGTCTTTTCTGCTTTGGCTTTTGTCTAAGAATGCTGATTCTTTTCCCTTAGATTACCTCCCTGGGGTTGGCCCAAGCACTCTCCTAGCTCTGTGGTCTATGAATGTTATGGCAAAGGGATGGAGAAACAATGGGTGCCATCAATGCTGTGTAATAATATATTAGTGTTTCCAAATTTGATCCTTGATTATATGAAAGCCAAACTAAAATGACACAGCTCTAGAAAATTCTCATTACCCAAGAGAAAGAAAAAGAGAAGGAGAGAAAGGAGGGAGGAAGAGGGAAAGAGGTGTTGGGGGGTCATCATTTTTCTCCCAAAGTTCTTAGTCTGAGAGGCAGAACATGTATTATTAAACATCATAAACTCAGTTTGTATCTTAGTTTCAACACATATCCTATCAGTGGCCATATGGTATTTCCTTAACCTCTGTCCCTCCGTCTATTACTGTGAATTCTGAATACAAATATACAACTGAAGTACCAGAGTAAGTGGGAAGTGCTCTTATCTTTTGAAAACTTAGAACTTCACATGGGATGTGGTGATACATGCTTGTAATATCAACAGTCTGGGGCCAGAGGCAACCTAGAATACATAGCAAGAGCATATCTCGTGAAACAACAAAGCAGAACTTTGCATCCCTCCCTTATTTTATGGTTAGACTCTTATTAGATAGATCTGACAAGGCCACCAACCACAATCCAGTAATACAGGTATCAACACCAATGTCCAACACTAGTCACCTCTTGGGCCTCGAGGCCCTTGTGTTAGGGAAGCTAGTAGATACCTCAATCAAAGACAATTACAATTCATAACCAGAAAATGCAAAACATCTTGCATTAAACAAATTTCTCAGTCTCGGTTCTCAAGCATCTAAACTCGTGGACTAACAGACACAAAGTCACAACTAAATGATCCAAACACAACAGCCCTTCCAGAAACTGAAGTCAGAATCCTAGATGCAGGAAGCCCTCGGAGACTTTCCAGTGTTAAGACACATCTCCCTCAACTTCCCCAGCAGATCTCCAGTTCTGTATTTGCGGGTCTTGCATTTTTGAGGACAAGCAATCCATTGCAACTGGGTCACTGCACAGCATGCGCCAGAGGCTCTGGAGACGCCATTTCCCAGGCTTTGCAAGCCCCTCGACACAGATCCAAGAGGCGTGCAGAATATAGAGCTCTCCCCAAACTTCTCCAATCTTAGACACTTGTTTTAGGAACATTTAAAATAACTCAAAGAATGCCAGCTGCCCTTAAACAGTGACAAGTTAGTGGCTTTTAAGTTTCTGAAAATAGTTAGTTGCCTTTTTACTTCGGGTATTATTCTCTTAAAGAACAAAGTCTCCCTCCAATGGGAGACTATAATCAGACTTCATTTTCAAATTTGAAATAATCAAATATCTCGAAACATTTTATTTAATTCTGACATGTAACTCTGCCTTTAGGAAAAACTCAAAACCTGGGATTTTTGAAGATTTATTTATTTTTTCTATGTGCATGAGTGTTTGGCCTGAATGTATGTGAGTATACTACAGACCACACAAGCCACTGTGTGGGTGCTGAGAACTGGATGTGACTCCTATTCCAGAACACGTGCTCTTCACCACAGATCCATCTCTCTAGCTGCCCCAAAGGTGATTAAAGGCACATGTCAAATCTAAAGGTAGAAAGTTGACCTTACTTCCGTAGACGTTCCATGGAATGTTTGAATTACAACAGCAGCAGTCTTCTCCCTGGTAACCCCCCAGCCGTATTCCTAAGCATTCACAGAGCCCTAAACTCTACACCTGAGTTTCTCCTATAGTAAAATAGGATTATCATAAGAGTTAAATGAGATAATGAATAAAATGCTTCTACAACAAAGGACGCAATTGTAAATTGTCCTTTTCTTTCCTGGGTTAGAACTGTTTAACTTTCTGCCTATTAAAATCTCTTTTAAGTTTGTTTATTCTAAATCTCCTAAGACTCCCTGTTTGCCTCTGGGGCAGTCACAACATGCTTCCTGCAGCTGTTTGCCCTTCCCAAATAAAATGTTATTAGAGTTTTCATGATTTTCTCTGCACAACTCTTTTCCTTCTGACCCCACTTTGGTCACAGAAAATCAGAATCATTTTCACAATTTGTACAGCTACTTTTTTGGCAATGGTGTGTTCATTCCTAACAAAGAACTGCTAGTTCTAAGGGTTCCAACACTTCACAGATTTACTTCCCTTATTTCATCTAGGATAGATTTTACTGATACTATTATGTTGTTCTGAGACCAACTTCCTTAACAATGAATAATGTCTTGGGTTAAGATCAAGAAGGAAGTGGAAATCATCTCATAAAATAGTCATCTAGCCAGCCCTGGGGGAATAGGCCTGTAATTCCAGCTACTTGGGAGGCTGAGGGAAGAGGCTCAGATCAAAGTTCTGTTTGGATTACAGAATAAGTTCTGGGCCAGTTTGGGGTATAGATCCGAGATGAAGGACTTGATGTACATATTCAAGACCCCAGAATCAATCCCAAATATCATACACAAAAGTCATCTAACTGGCTGGGAACTCCTGTCCTGGGGTCTGCAGGCAGGTCGACTCGGCCCCTGAGGACCAAGCAACCCTGAGTCTGCTGAGATCGCTTGGCTACTCCCACCCCCACTCAGGGCAGAGCTGAGCTGCTTCAGCCCGTGCCTTAGGCCCAACTTCCACCTGCCCACTCTCAGAACTCCTGCCCAGGGGTCTGCAGGCAGGTCAACTCAGCCCCTGAGGATCAAACAACCCAGATGACATCTCTATGCTAGTTCCACTCCCACCCACCTGGAGAGCAAGTCCATCACACCCGCCTGCACCCACCTTGAGACCCATCAGAGTATCAGCGGACCCTCTTGTACCCACCGAAAGAGAACCTTGGACCCGTACACACCAAAAGAGGAAGAGACACCACCTGCACCCACTGGAGGAAGAGATGGAAAGACGACAATATAAGAACACATCCAACAACAGAAAAACTAAATGTGACGCCACCAGAGTCTAGGGAATCAATGCCAGCAAGACCTAACATCCCAACACAGATGAAGCAGAAGAGAACAACCTTAAAAACAACTTCATGCAGATGATAGAGACACTAAGAGAGGAAATGAGAAAATTCTTCAAAGAAATGGAAGAAAAGACAAACCAAAAATTTCAATAAACAATTCAAACAGTTCAAGGCTTGAAAGCCAAGATACAGAAAATTAAAAAAAAAAAAAAGTCTGAGGGAATACTGGAATTAGAAAAGTCAGGAACTACAGGTGCAAGCATAACCAACAGAATACAAGAGATGGAAAAGAAGAGAGAATCTCAGGCATTGAAGATACACTAGCAGAAATAGATTCATCAACCAAAGAAAATCTTAAGTCCAACAAATCCATAACACAAAATATCCAGGAAATATGGGATACCATGAAAAGACCAAACCTAGGGATAATAGGTATAAAAGAAGGTGAAGAAACCGAACTCAAAGGTACAGAAAACATATTCAACAAAATCATAGAAAATTTGCCCAACCTAAAGAAAGACATAACAATGAAAGTACAAGAAGCCTTCAGAACACTAAATAGGGTGGACCAGAAAAGAAAGTCCCCTCGTCACATAATAATTAAAAACACCAAACATGCAGAATAAAGAAAGGATATTAAGAGAAGCAAAGGAAAAAGGCCAAGAAACATATAAAGGCAAACTTATCAGAACTATGCCTGACTTCTCCATGGAAACTCTGAAAGCCAGAAGGTCCTGGGTAGATATTTTACCAACTCTGAGAGAACACGGATGCCCGCCCAGACTACTATACCCAGGAAAGTTTTCAATCACTAAAGATGGAGAAAACAAGATATTCCACGACAAAACCAGATTTAAACAATACATGGCCATTAATCCAGCCCTGCAGAAAGTACCTGAAGGAAAACTCCAACCTAAGGAAATTAACTACACTCACAAAAACATAAGCAGTAGATAACCCTACTTTATCAAAAGAAAAAGTAGGGTGAATCCATGCACAATACCACCAACAACAACAAATCAAAAACGAACAAGAATAAGCACTCAATGGTCCTTAATTTCCCTCAATATTAATGGTCTTAACTCGCCTATAAAAAGGCTAACAGAATGGATATGAAGACAGAATACATCCTTCTTCTGTATACAAGAAACACACCTAAAATTCAAAGACAGACATTACCTCAGAGTAAAGAGTTGGGATAAGACATTCCAATCAAATGGACACAAGAAACGAGCTGGGGTAGCTTTCCTAGTAGCTAACAAATTAGACTTCAAACTAAAATCAATCAAAAGAGATGAAGAAGGTCACTTCATATTCATCACAGCAAAAATCCATCAGGAAGAAGCCTCAATTCTAAACATCTATGCCCCAAATACAAAGGCACCAATGTTCATAAAAGAAACATTATTAAAACTCAAATCACACATAAGACCTCACACAGTTATAGTGAGAAACTTCAACACCCCACTCCCACCACTGGACAGGACCAACAGACAGAAACGTAACAAAGAGACAAAGGAACTAACAGAAGTAATGAAACAATTGGGATTAACAGATATCTATAGATAGATAGACCTTTCTATCCAAACACATAAGAATATACCTTCTTTTCAGCATCACGTGGAAGCTTCTCAAAAATCGACCGCATACTCGGCAACATAGCAAACCTCAGCAGGTACAAAAAAAATTGGAATAACTCCCTGTGTCTTATCAGACCACCATGCTTTAAAGTTAGAATTCAAGAACAACACCAATTGCAGAAAACCTACCAAATCATGGAAATTGAACAACACACAATTGCACCATTTCTGGGTCAAGGAAGAAATAAAGAAGGAAATTAAAGACTTCCTAGAATTCAAAGAAAATGAAGACACAGCACACCCAAATTTATGGGACACTTTGAAAGCGGTACTAAGAGGAAAGTTGGTACTAAGAGGAAAGGATGCTGGCATATAGAAGACTGCAGATAGATCAGTGTCTATCTCCATGCACAAAACTTAAGTCCAAATTGATCAAAGACCTCAACATAAATCCAGCTACACTGAGCCTCTTAGAAGAGAAATTGGGAAGTTACCTTGAATTGGTACAGGAGATAGCTTCCTGAACATTACACCTGTAGCACAGACAATGAGATCAACAATTAATAAATGGGACCTTCTGAAACTGAGAAGCTTTTGTAGAGGCAAAGAACACAGTCAGCAAGACAAAACATCAGCCACAGAATGGGAAAAAATATCCACCAACCCCATATCCGACAGAGGGCTGATCTCCAAAATTTATAAAGAATTCATGAATCTAGTTTCCAGAACACCAAATAATCCAATTTAAAAGTGGGGTACAGAACTACATGGAGAATTCTCAACAGAGGAATCTACAATGGCTGAAAGACACATAAGAAAGTGTTCAAAATCCTTAGCCATCAGGGAAATGCAAATCAAAGCAGCTCTGAGATACCATCTTACTCCTGTCGGAATGGCTAAAATCAAAAACACCAATTATAGCTTATGCTGGAGAGGATGTGGAGAAAGGGGAACATTCCTCCACTGCTGGTGGGAGGGCCAACTTGTGCAGCCACTTTGGAAATCTGTATGGCGATTCCTCAGGAAAATGGGAATCAGTTTACCACATGGTCCAGCAATTCCACTCTTAGGTGTATACCCAAAGGATGCACATTCATATAACAAGGACATCTGTTCAACTATTTCATACCAGCATTATTTTTAATGGCCAGAACCTGAAAGCAACCCAGATACCCCTCAGCCAAAGAATGGATAGAGAAAATGTGGTACATTTACACAATGGAGTACTACTCAGCAGGGGAAAAAAAGAAAAAAAAATGAAATCTTGAAATTCACAGGCAAATGGATGGAACTAGAAGAAACCATTCTGATTGAGGTAACCCAGTCACAAAAAGACAAACATGGTATTCACTCACTCATATATGGATTTTACACATAGAGCAAAGGATTACCATCTTACAATCCACACTGTCACGGAAGCTAGAAAACAAAGAGGACTCTAAGAGAGACATATATGGTCTCCCGGAGAAGGGGAAAGGGACAAGATCTCCTGAGCAAATTGGGAGCCTGGGGGGAGGGGAGAGGGAGCTAGGAGAATAAGAAGGGGAGAAGAAGAGGGATAGGAGGACATAAGGGAGCAGGAAGATTGTGTAGGGGGAAGAATAGAGGAGAGCAAATGAAGAGACACCATAAGAGAGGGAGCCATTATAGGTTTAAAGAGAAATCAGGCACTAGGGAAATGTCCAGAGATCTACAAGGATGACACCAACTAACAATCCAAGCAACAGTGGAGAGGCTACCTTAAATGCCCTCCCCTGATAATGAGATTGATGACTAACTTATATGCCATCCTATAGCCTTCTTCAGCAGCTGATGGAAGTAGAAGCAGATACCCACAGATAAACACCGAACTGAAGTGGAATCAAGATGCACAGGAGGAGGAGTGATGAGCAAAGGGGTCAAGACCAGACTGGTGAAACCCACAGAAACAGATGACTTGAACAAGGGGGAGCTCTTGGCCCCTATACTAATAGCTGGGAAAGCAGCATGGAACTGATCCAGCCCCCATGAATGTGGGTGTCAGTGAGGAGGCCTAGGAAATCTATGTGGCATCTTGCGGTAGATCAATACGTATCCCTAGCATAGGAATAGACTTTGGGAGCCCATTCCACATGGAGGGATACTCCCTCAACCTAGACACATGGGGGAGGGCCTAGTCCCTATCCCAAAGAATGTGACAGACTCTGAAGACCCCCATGGAAGGCCTCACCCTCCCTGGAGAAAAGAAATGGAAATGGGATAAGTAGGGTGTTAGTGGGGGGCAGGGGAGGAAGGGAGGGAGAGGGAACTGGTATTGACATGTAAAACCATCTTGTTTCTAATATAAATTAAAAAATGGAGAAAAAAGTCATCTAATTGGGTGGATTTTGGTGACACTTGATGGGGCAACCTGTCATATCATATCACAGAAATTTCCCCTTTCTTTTCTAGGGTCAATTCCATAAAATGAAAGAAGTTGGAATCCTAGAGATGGATGGCAGTGATGGTGGAAACTCGTGAATACTACACTTAAGATGATAAAGTTTACTGGGTGTGTCACCACAACAAAGCAATTATGGAAATGCAAGCTAACATTTGGTTCTTGGAGCCCCTGGATTCCTAGACTTGTGATCAATGCTTGGCTGTAAGACCCACCGTTCGGAGCAGAAAGGTTGAGTCAGGTGAAGAATAGAAGAAAGGGTAAGTGATAGGTAGGGTTTTAGTTGGGGGGTGGTAGGGGAGGAAGGGAGGGAGAAGGGAACTGGGATTATCATGTAAATCAATCTTGTTTCTAATTCAATTAAAAAAATGATTTAAAAAAAAGACCCACCCTTCCGTCCTGAACAATTTAAAAAATAAGCTACTAGAGTTTTCTTCTACAACATAAGGTTATAGCAAAGGTGCTCAAAATAGAAAAAAAAAATGTTTAAATTGTTTTTAAAAAGAAAATTGAATTCTTTCTTCATTTGCCATGCATATTGGCTAGCTATTTCTTCACTACCTTTTAAAATCACATGTATATTTTCTTCACAGAGAAAAATAAAATAAAACATCTTGTTCAGTCATCATTATTTGATGCTGTTATGTATACGCTGAAGATCCTCTGATTCCTATTCAGCATCTGTGATCTGGGAAGAGTGGATTCCACACCCAAATTCAGGCTGGCCTATAATAGCCACATGGTATTTGTGGGTTACATTATCTGATTTAGTGATGAGCCTGTGACTCTTCTGGAGTGGTGTGAAGGCAGTAAGATTCACTGAGATGAGACAGACACTGGAATTCCTCCACTCTACACTGAACTTGAAGGTACATATACACAGTGAGTTAGAAAAAAAGGACAGAACCAGAGCAGGAATGAGAGCTGGACATTAAACAGAACTGTAGGCTGCAAACCAGAACAACCAGAACCACCTAGGACCTCATTCATGTGACTCGATAAGTCCCCCTTGCAAATCTGAGTTAAAATTTTGCTCTCTGCAACAAATACACATCATCTGTGACTACTTGGAACACTGATAACATACATTATCTTTTCATAAATTCTGTTAGCTCAGGCAGAACAAGAACATTTGCCATTTTAAAGTCAAGAAGACTGACTTCCAGAGATTATACAACATGGTGAGCATTGCATAACTCATAACAGAGCTACTGCCCACATCCAGGTCTTCTGAGTCATGGTGCTATCACACATTTTGCTTTTCTAGAAGACAGGCATCCAGCATGCCCAGCACTGCATGTTTCTATTTGCTAGAGTTTCAGCCAACAGCTAGACTGCACAGGGCTGATGCACTGATAAATAAACATACTACAGACATTAGGCCACCACAACCCAGGGAGAAAGTGTGATCTTTAATAGTAGAAAATTCGTCTTTAAAACAGTCTTTAGGTGTGAGATTCAAGCCTTGAGCCTCAACCGAAAATCATCCCATTTGAAGTACAGTATATAGACCTATAAAACCCAGAGGTCCACCCTCTCTCTGAGAGACAGTGCTATATGAAGTTTCTAAGCAAGAGGAGGTTTCTTATTTCTGAATATTGGTTTTTGGGATTTCTACTGCTTCTCAGAGTCTTGGCCAAAAGCCTCTGCATTATTTTTCTGCATGTTTCTTTATTCCTTTTAGCTAAAAGACAGACAGGTACCTTAGCATTAAGTACCTTCTTTACTTTTTTTTGAAGATGCCACATGAAATCTAACAAGTTGTCCTAATTCTGAAGAGACAGAAGTGTTTGTAACATACAATAATACAATCTTAGTACCTGAACTAGGAGGCTGAAAGCAAATAAACGGCAAACAAAAGAGCTAGCTAACTATCTTCCTTCACACTGTTGTGAAAATGAAGCCTAGGTCCAGGTTGGTGCTTTTCTACCTTCCCACTGTTTTATTCCCCAAAATACCACAAATAATTAAAATTGTGTTTATCCTAATGAAAGAAATATGAATTTCTCTAAGCTTTAAACTAAATGGCCAAATATTCAAATCATCATTAGAATGGTTATCTAATTCAAAGCTTTCATTTGTTACTTCTGTTAATGAATTTGTCATCTAAGCTAGAATTCATTTTGGAAAATCATAAAGTTGGTCCTTAAAAGCCTAAGTTTTAAAAAATTAATCATCATGAATAATGCAAACGTAGAATATTTTCTTTGTGATTATAAAACGAAAAAAAGGTACAGAATAAAGACATTAAGATCATTAGGCTTCCCACGTATTTCAGAATGATGTAGAATTCTGATAGATATCTGTCCCAATTTTTTTATCCCCATGATATAAAAGAAAGATATAGGCCGGGAGGGAGAGGGAACTGGGATTGTCATGTAAAACAATCTTGTTTCTAATTCAAATAAAAAAATCTGAACAAAAAAGAAAGGTATAAATTTAGCAATGAGTTGAAAGAACTCCTATTTAGACACATGTTCCAGCTGTGCTGCTCATCTTGCAGCTAAAACACTCGCTTAAGAACCACACTGCAATTTGCTCTTCAATTGATGAGTATTTTTAATCTCTCTGTGCTGTTGCTTTCTGTCAACACTTCACTACAGAGAGAAAACAGACCAAAACAGTGCGGGGGAGTGGAGAGGACTGACAGCAAGGGATCTGTTTCCTTCCTAGAATGTAAAGAAAAGGAGAGAAACTGAGGAACCACAACAACACTCCAGAACTGAAAAGAGAAATCCTCAGTATTTCCAATAACTCATGACTTTTAAACTGGTTGTAATAGCGATTCCTGTTTGTCAACTTGACTATCTCTGGAACGAACTACAATCCACAAATGGAGGGCACACATCTTGAAACAGGATGACACACACCTTTAATCCAGACCTGGAAATCTGGAAGGCACACTTTTAATCTGGGCCACACCTTCTGCTGAAGCATCTATAAGGGCATGGAAGAGGAAGTGCTCATTCTTCCCCTGCTTGCCCTCTGCTTGTCATCACGTCCATTCCAGCTGAGACACCCAACCTCCTGGGACTGAGCAGCTACTAGATTCTTGGACTTTCCATTCACAACTAGCCATTGTTGGACTGCAGCCTGTAAGTCATTTCAATAAATTCATATCTGTATTTTTAATACACACACACACACACACACACACACACACACACATATTATATATATATATATATATATATATAGAGAGAGAGAGAGAGAGAGAGAGAGAGAGGTTCATTCCATAGGTTCTGTGACTCTAGAGAACCCTGACTAATAAACTGGTAAACTGCCATTTTTTTTATGGAGCTAGGAATTGAACCCAGGACCTCATGCAAGTGAGGTAAGTACTCTACCACTCAGCAGTCTTCCCAGAAACAAAGGCAGTTTGAGTACTAATATTTTATTGCATGTAATTTCTAATAAAGAATTTATCCAATAGTATTCCATTGAGAGTTAAATTAGGAGAATGTACTACTATAAAATTGTCCTAAAATAATGGAAATCATTATTGCCATATAGCTGGCAGCTGAACCCAAATGAATTCTGCTTATAAGCCAAGCATTATGATCCCATTAAATGATTGTGAGTATCTAAAACATTTCAAAAAGACACTTGTGAACTGTAATTATGTATTTACAAAAAGCGATTTGGGCATTTTTAGGGTGAGACAGGAGACTAGTGTAAACCCCAGATTTGCCCCCATCCTTTAACAAACGAAGCAGATTCAGAAGTCAGAATAAAGTGGAACTTCCTTTTCCACATATTGACCAGGTACCCTGAGCAATAGCTAAGGGTTGTAAGAGTTATACACACTCCCCACATGTGTTATTCCTATATGTAAAACAAATAATAGTGTTTAAAAACAGCATCTTCCATCTTCCCCCTTCCTTTCTATAAAACTAATGGCTCCCTCTTACTCGTTACAATAATGAGTCTTAATGGCCATGATAGCATATGCTATAATTCTAGTACTCAAGTTTGATACCCACCTGGGCTACACAGTGAGTTCCAGACCAGCTTGGGCTACATAGTGAGACATAAAAAAATAAATAAATAATTTGTTTCCCACATCCTCTTTACTTTTCTAAATTTGAATCTAGGGAATATATTAGCAGTCTCTGTCAAGCCTGATGCCACACATGAACCATTTCAGTGTATTTTAAAATACAAATGCTCTCCAAAATATCTTTACCAGCAACTTTCCATCACACACCCACGGTCTCTTTAACAATTCTGTGGCCAGATGTGTTTGGGAGCTGGGAAAGTGTTTAATTTTAGAATAGTAGCAATGTGCATATATCAAGCTATTTAAGCCCTGCCATAATGGAGAACAACAACCTATAGTCAAACACCGATGTTTCTGTACCCAAAGGTATCCATGTGCGATGAAGACCACAAGTACTCAAAGCTCCTATAATAGATACAATCCCAAGATGGCCCCCGAGATTCATATTCTCTGGTTATTCAGTTAAATAGTTCTGCATGAAGACAGAAAGGAAAAGATGCACAAGTATTTCTGTTATTTAGGTATTTCCAGTGAGTTTACTGAATTAATAAGTACTAATATGCTTCTAGTACTTTCCTGAAAGCTTTGTCAAATACACCTTTTCAAACACAAACAAGCAAAAACCCCAGGAATAATCTTAGTTCCTCTTTTTTTTTTTTTTTTTTTTTTTTTTTTTTTTTTTTTTTTTTGTTTTTCGAGACAGGGTTTCTCTGTATTGCTTTGGAGCCTGTCCTGGAACTTGCTCTGTAGACCAGGATGGCCTCGAACTCACAGAGATCTACCTGCCTCTGCCTCCCGAGTGCTAGGATTAAAGGCGTGAGCCACCGACACCCAGTTCCTCAAAATTTTAGTTCCAAAATTTCCAAGTTAGCCAGTCCATTCATGAGAGCCCAGTTCACAGCAAACTTCTAAAGGTAAGTACTCCTGTTAACTGATTATAATTAAACAGTAACTGTGTTTCTATGCTCAGGGACATCTCTGAGCTTCCACAGGTACCAGAAATACCCAATGCAACAGGAATTCTTTTTCTTTTAAATAAAATTCATTTCATATATATATTCTAATCACAGTTTCCTCTCACTCATTTCTTCCCCTCCTCCTCACCTCCCTGCTCCCCACACCCGTACCCATCCAACCCCACCTCTACTTTCTCTCTCTTTAGAAAACAAAGAAGCCAATAAACAAACAAACAAACCAGAATAAAGCAAAGCAGAAAGACAACAGAGGAGAAAATAATAAGCACAAGAAACACATACACACAGAGAGACACACATACAAACACAAAACCAATAAAAACACAAATTGGAAGCCATGACAAGGAAAAGACAAAGTAAAAAGTGCCCAAATGAAGCATCATGAGACAAACCATCTCTAAAAGTACCACTGAGTTAATTTCATGTGGGCCATACTGCTGGCCATGGGCCTGCCCTTACATGTGGTATGCATACCCAGTGAGACTCCATTGGTGAAAACTAAGTTTTCCTTTGTAAGCAGTTGTTAAATTCAGATACTTCTGTGTTAGGTGGGGTCTCACGTCCAGTCCCCCTCTTGGTACTAGAATCCCATTTAGCTTGGACCTATGAAAGTCCAGTACATGCTCTGTGAATTCATATGTGCATCAGGCCTGTTGTGTCTAGAAGGCATTGTTTCCTTGGTATCCTCCATCCTATCTAGCGCTTATAATCTTTCTGCCTTCTCCCTGAACCCTGAGCCCTGAGCCCTGAGCCCTGAGCCCTGAGTCCTGAGCCCTGAGGGTAAGTTTGATGGGGATATCCCATTTGGGGCTGAGTGTTCCAAGATCTTTCATTCTCTGCACACGAGGTAAGTATTCTTGCTAAACTTGTCCTATGGGTAGAGAGATCCACACACTGGGATTAATGGCAGTTAGTGGACTGCCTAAGATCACATCATTACTAAGTGCTATGGATTTAAATATACATAGTCTTGCTACAAATTCTGTACTGTTAACCACTTTGACCAAATTGCTTCTGTTGCCTAGAGATAGAATTTAATCAAACATCTTTATTTGGCAAACAAAAAATTCAAGGCTAACCAATGACCCTAGAATTTATAGACTAATTTTCCTGAACAAGCTCATGCAGTGATCATGTTACAAGGCTATGGGAACCAATACTATTTCCTTCTAAGTCAAGTGCCTGCATTCCCCCAATTCCATACCCTGAACTCGGAACTTCTAGTGTGAAGGCAGAATGGAACAGGGCCTTGAATCATGACTAGGTCATGAAAATAGACACAAATTAGTGTCCCCAACTGAAATATGATGTAGTTGTTCCTTCTGCCAGTGCCACCACAGACAACATAGCGAGGTTGCCATCTGCAAAGCTGGCATGTGTCTTGACCTTGGACTTGGCAGCCTGTGGAACTGAGGAATATACTTCTGTTGGACACATCACCTATTCTAGGGACACTGGTCATATGTGCTTGAATGACAAGACACCCAGAGGGCACAGAGTATCCATCAGTCAAGACGCACAATCTTCCACCCAGGGCACCTGTCACCCTGCCATTCCTCCTCTGTTACTCCAGATATGTTTCCCCACTGTTAGATCTACAAGCTCAAATAACCTGCTGCTATGGCCATGGCACTATGACTGCAAAATAGCCCCGTGAGGACCAACTGAGTGGCTAAAGCACAATTATCCTGCTCATGAGTGTGACTCATCAGGCCATTAAAAAAACTACAGTAGGAACTGTCTTTGACTTAAAGCATAATAGCTGCACATATTTTAAAAAAAGAAAACCAGCCAAAATTTTCAGCAAGAATTATCCAGAAAATACTGTCTTCACTAGAGTATGCGTGGAAACAGTTTTCAATTACTGAACCTTAAGCAAGAAAGTTTCTAGTAGAAGGTCTAGAAGTGAGGGCATGCAGGGGCAAGGCTGGAGTTTCGACTGCATCAGCATGGTGAGAAGAAACAGTAGCAAGTCGAAAGACAGTTATTAAGGGTACAGGCTGGCAGGAAAAACAGAGACAGGTTTCCTGAGTGGTGGGATTCTTATAAAATGCCTAGCCCAGGGCAGACAGATTGTAAGAGCCAGGAGGGGTGGACGGTTGTAAGGAGACAGTATTGTTTAGATTCACAGAGACTGTGATAGCATGCACAAGACTTGGGCAACTTCAAGCCGGATGGAAATCCCAGACAAAGGAGGGGAAGCTGGCTCCATGTGTTTACTGGATTTTTTTTTTCTTCCTTTTTTCTTTTTTCTTTCTTTTTTTTTTGAGACAAGGTTTCTCTGTGTAACCTGGTTGTCCTGGAACTCACTCTGTAGACCAGCCTGGCCTCGAACTCATAGAGCTCCACCTGCCTAGCCAGCACCTGAGAGAGGACTCCAAACTCTAGTGTCCTTTCTCATCCCAATAGATTCAATTTAATTCAAGTTTCCTTTTCTCTGCATTTTCATCTATTGTATTTCCCAAATAGTTAACTATTTGGCTGTCCCACTGACTGAACAAGAGTGTTTGGAGTGAGAGAGAAAAATCGCTACACAACTAGTTCTCAAACTTGGACATAAAATCCAGAAAGCTTTGAAAACAGGTCCCCGCATCCTATCTGTAAAAGATTGATTCCATTTGTCTGAATAAGGACCTTAAGTGCATACTTTCAGCAGCTTCTCAGGGTGATAGTGGTGGTCCAGGGGTCATCAGACTGCACAGTGCTGTCCAGTACAAGTATTGGTAGTCATTAAAACTCCCCAGGTGGCTGAGGGACGTAGCTCAGCTGGTAGGTGTGTGCCTGGCATGCA
Organism: Cricetulus griseus; assembly: GCF_003668045.3. Lineage (NCBI taxonomy): Eukaryota > Metazoa > Chordata > Mammalia > Rodentia > Cricetidae > Cricetulus > Cricetulus griseus. The sequence goes on from NW_023276806.1 coordinate 186,963,704, forward strand.
CAAGGCTCTGAGTGCAGTCTCCAGCACGACACAAAACATGTATAGAAACACGTGACTACAAGTCCTGACATTCAGGAGGTGGATGAAGGAGGATCAGAAGCTCAAAGTCATCTTTGATTATGTAAGAAGTTTGAGGTCAGCCTGAGCCAGGTGATGCTGTTACAACAAAAAGGCCGATTTTCTGTTTCCCTTCCACTATTAGAGCTGCAGTCAGTCATAAGTCATAAGTACACTTCAGTTTCAAAAGAGGCTAACCTACAGTTTGCTCTGCTGTGGCAAAAAGAAGGTCCAGTTAGAGTCCAGTGATATCGTCAATGCTAACTCCCACAGAAAGATCCAGAAACTGATCAAAGATGGGCTGATCACCTACAGCCCTGAGACTCTGTCTTTGAAGGGTCACTACTAGAAAGCCCCTGTGGCTCTCTGGAAAGATGGGCACAGGGACATGGGTGAGTGAAAGAATACTGTCAATGCTAGAACACCCAAGGAGGTGAACTGGATGAGGAAGACGCAGATCCTGCAATAGAACTTTCAAGAAATACCATCAATTACGATTTATCACTTATCACCACACTCATTACAGACTAACCTGAAGGTGAGGGGACCGTGTGTCTAAAAACAAAAATAAGACAAAACAAAAATGCATTCTCATGGACTACTTCCAAGCACTGGGGCAGACGAGGCTTGCATGAAGTTCCTGGCTGACCAGGCCAGGCCGTGTGTGTGTGTGTGTGTGTGTGTGTGTGTGTGTGTGTGTGTGTGTGTGTGTGTGTGTGTAAAACAGGAAAAAAAACTTAAGTAACTGTAATATGCAACCATGGCTGAGATCACCGAACACAAAAAAAACTGACTTTGCTTGCCTGGAATAACTTATCACATTAGGTAAATGTCATTGTTTTTCAGATAGTTAACGATCTGTGGAATATCTCTTTCTGATATTAAAGAGACTTTCTAGACATTGCCCAGTAGCAATCAAGAAGAGGAAAAGCCTGGCCTCCCATCCTACTGACTCCCATGATTGTTTTTGCAGACGGAAGGATAGATTAACATTTGTTTCTTCTCTCAAATCCTCTGGTATTCATGCCCATGGCCATGTGTAACCAGTTAACATACCTCTAAAACATTGCTAGGAGGGCTGTTTCAAAGCCATTTCACCACCAGCTGTCATGAAAACTATTGATTCATTTAATAAACTGTAGGAAGGTGGAATGATCTTTAATAAAGGTAGAAAAATGAGAGGAACTGGAATTTACTGTGACTTTATTAAGCTTTGTTTTCTGATATGATATAGACTATGGACTTCTGTGAAGGGATCAAGACTGGACCAAAGACAAGAGGTGAGGAGGAGGAGCATTCCAGTCTCAAGAAATGGCTCATAGTTACGTGTTTCACATAGGCCCATTGCAGAAGACCCAGGTTTGGTTCCCAGCACCCACGCAGTAGCTAATAACCATCTGTAACTCCAGATTCAGGAAATCTGATTCCCTCTTCTGACATGGTGCACATGGTGCACTGACATACATCCAAACGAAACACCCATACACTTAAACATAAATAAAGCTTTAAAAGAACAAAGAACAAAAGGAGATGTGAAACACAGATCCTGAGAGGAAGAAAACAATGGGGAATAGGTAACTCAAGTGACAGTAAAGACACAGTTCTCCAAGGAACACTGACTGAAAATGACATCTGTAGTTACAGAACAGACGAGTTACTACAAACCAAAAATCCCATGCAAAAAAAGTGGATAGCATGCTGTTTACAATAGAAAATTTAGAAACTTTCATGATCAATAGCACCACACATTATCAATAATGTCCTTAGTTATTAACTAATGTTTTACTTTTGTTCACTCTTGCTTGAGTGTCTGGAATCTGTCAAGGAAGTTTAGTGAATATGAGTTCATTGTCTCAAATCATCCTTCAGTACACACACATACATACACACACAGAGATACACACACACACAGACACACACATACAGATATACACACATGCACAGACACAGACACACACACAGATACATACACACATAGACACACACACACGTCCCATACCTTCTATTTTACAGCAAATTTGAAAAGCTATCACAAAAATTCTACCCTGTTCTCCTACCTGTCCTGAAATATTTACTTTTAGAATCAATCATTTGAGTTATTCCGGAAGCAAAAAAATTCTACAAAGTCATGTAAGTGAACAACAAAGGGTGCTAGAACCAGACAATGCCATCAGCATAGAACAGTTACCTAAGAAACACTGACAGCAGTCCTAAGTCATCCCGTCAGAGGCACTACACAGCAGAGGGTGCCAGCGGCTAAGTGAGGCAAGCTCCTTAGGGAGAGGCTCCTATATTTGGCTGTGGCTAACACATTTTTGGAGAAAAGAAGCTGAAAGTGCCTGTTGTCTATCCTTGACACAATTGAGAATGTGTAGGCTTGCTCCTGTCGGCCATTTCTCTAACACATGTGCTATGGCTTGGAGCTAAGCATGCTGAGGAATGTGTCTTGGCATCTTTGTTAATTGAATCAAGGCTGTAAAACCAGCAAATTCAGTAATGCAGATCTTAAGTTGAGCATGCTCAGAAATGTACCTGTCCCCAAAGTATTTTTGAGCACAGGTGTGTGTGTTTGTGTGTGTGTGTGTGTGTGTGTGTGTGTGTGTGTGTGTGTGTGTGTGTGTGTGTGTGTTTGCTCCTGAATAAAATCTCCTTGTTTTCTTTGTTCCCAAAGGGCCCTGCTTGTGAAATAACCCCTGGCTCTCCTTACAGGCAGCCGGTGATAAACCCTGTTTCATCCTCTTTTTTTTTTTTTTTTTTCTGTTGGGCTCACTGACTCCTCACCTACCCCGAGGAAACCATTGTGTCCAGCTAACCTCGGATGCAGAACACAGCACACATACAGGACACAATAAAGAAAGGAGCTAAATAAGGGCTGGAGTGGCCCGAGACATACTAACTAACTTGCATACTGAAATTCGTAGCTCAGGTTGTGTCCACAGTCATGCATCTGGAAGCTGAATTTCACACATTACCCAAACCCGTTCTTGGGCAATCTGACATTTAATATTTCTATTTATCTGTTCATAGCAAAAGCTATGTAAAGGAGAAAACAATCAAAACCAGTAATCACAGAACTTCACTGGATCGGCACAGTAAGAATGTCTACTGGATTATCTACCAATGATTAGAGTTCTGTAAGAATCCCCAAGGTTCCCTGTTGTATGACTCACGGTTGAGTGCAAAGGGGAACGTGGCTAGTGTTCGAGGGTTCTCATGTCAGCAAGTCTGTAGAATGAACTCAGCATCGACAGTACAACCCCTCATCACATTTGTCCTCTGAAGGGAACTTTATCCAAACTTCTATTTGTCACACCTCACTAGCTCTCTCTCCAAGCATTATCCCTCCCTCCAGGGCTGCAGAACCTGGGTAGTTCAGAGACCTCTGTTCTCCTACCCGCCTCAGGGACAGGCAAATTCATCTGAGCCCTAGGATGAGCTTTATGGGGAGCAGCTAGTCTCCACAGCACCTCTCCTTTCCAAGGAGCTTCACAGAAGGAGGACTGACTCAATTCTGGGCAAGATGATCCTAAGTTTTGTCTAAAAGTTTTCCTACACTTGGTCTTGACCAAAAGGTTGAGAGGGTGGCAGAATGTGCAGGTCCAAGCCAGGCAGGGTCCCAGCTCTGAGAGGAGAAAGTGGACACATCCCGCCTCCATCCCTAACTTAGAAGCAACCCCAACTGACAACCACTTGCAAGCGAAAAATTAGTTTACTCCAGGGAGTCTCACTGAGTACACAAACCACACTTAAGAGCAGGCCCCACACCCAGCAGCAGATGGCCAACACAAAATAAATCAAATGGTATTTTTGCAGATTTTTTTTGTGTCCTATTAATTTATCTGAGCATTTTTTCACCTTATTGGTCTTCAGCTTGTGTATCTTCCAATTTTGTGTTTTGGGGCTTTTGTTTATATGTGTGTCTGTCTCCCTGGGTAATGTGTTTCTTCTGCTTTTTCTTTATGTTTTTGTTTTGTTTTCATTATTCTTGTTTTTTGTTTTTTTTTATTATTATTATTTGCCTGTTTGTTTTCTAAAAGAAAGAAACGGAAGTCCTGGAGTTGGATGAGTGTGGAAGAGGTGAGGGTGGGGAAAATGTGATCAGAATATATTATTGTATGAAAAACATTTATTTTCAATTAAAATAACTTTTTGGAAGTTTTCTGGGTTCCTGCAGTGGGACAAGGTAACCTTTCTATGTTTTATGGGCTAGAGGAGGTTGTTTGCTTCTAAGACAGGCTGGCCCAGGGTTTAGTATGTGGCTCCAGGATAGCCTGAAACTCAAGCCATCCTCTTTCTTCAGCCTCCCCCCAAATTCTGGGATTACAGTTACCACAGCTGGCTGTCTTTTTGTTTTTTCCCAGACAAAGGAAATGCAGCCCTGCCTTTCACACATGAGTCTACCTAGCCTCTGGAGGCCCGGTTATATGAGAGAAGAAATCTAACGTACGTACGATACCACATGAGGGAGACTTTTTTCTCACTTTTAGCTCAAAGCAATATCAAAAGAAGCTATAGGAAAACAGTTTTATAAAACAAATAAAATCACTACTTACTAAAACTAAAAGGCAGTATTACCTGTGGAAATCTAGAATATTTTGATACTCAAAAACAGTGATGACAGTAGGCTTATTAAAGATTTCACAACAGAAATCCCAATGTTTGTTACATGTATGCATGTATTTATGTATGTTTACATGTATTTTAGGGTGTTTTGTTTTTGTTTTAGGTAGGGTCTTACAATGTATCTCTGGGTGGTGCAATACTCACTATATAGCCTTAAACTTACAACAATTCTCCTGTGCCAACCTCCTGAGTGCTAAGATTATAGGAATGTATTCTTAAGTTTTTCAGACAGTGTTTACTGTGTATCCCAGGCTGGCCTGAAACTTCAAATCACCCTGGCCAGCCTCCCAAGTAGGATTAGAAGTATGTGCCACTAAGCCCACTTTAGGCATTAACACGTAGTCTCTAAGTGCTTGGAGTGATTTCTCACAGCACTGCTAACACATTGCCTCCCAGCCCTCTGTACCTCCCAGAACTTTATTAGATGAGCATTTTCTCTGATTAAAAAAAAGAAAAAAAGAAAAAAAGTGTCCCAGCTAAATCTTACACAGCTTAAAATCCCTATGGGGAAATAAAACCAATTATTTGCAAAGCTTTATCGGAAATCCTTTATCAGGCAAAAGTTCATTTCTCCAGGTTTGATGGCACTATAACCATGGACAGTACCTATTTCCATGGTCAAGAATGGCTTGAACATGAGAATAACATCTGTGATCTAAAATGAACTTGACTAAAGATCTCTGGTCAAATGTTACATCTATGGAGGAGAAGACATCAAATAGTTCACTAGTGAGTTTCAAGACTATTGAAAGAATAGACCCTTCTGGGAAAGAATAAGAACTTAATAATTTGGAATTGCAGTATTTCTTTAAAGTCCCAATAACCATCACTTGATCTCCAATTATATCTATGATTACATTTTAAGTGGAGTTATATCTGAGATCTTAGAGTCATGTGGTTCAGTTGATATGTGCAAGCCAGCAACACAGCTGAAATGCTTGTGTTATCATTCATGTTGGCTCAGTGCTTCATCAAAAATAAGAAACAGTAATGGCTACTGTCTGACTCTTCTTATGTCACAAGATGGCTATGATATACGAATAATATAACAAGTTACCATAAAAATCTAGAAGCCCATTTTCAGTTAAAAAAAAAAAAAGTCAAGCCAGTTCAATATGTCCCTGATCACTGTAAAAATTCAAAAGAGAATCAATTCAATTCTGAAAAACCATTTACAGGGCATGTTTCACCACTGCACATTAAAAGAACTGAATGAATCTACCAAATACATTTTCAACTCACCTAATAAATGTAACACTAAAATATACACAGCAATAATTTCAAACATAAAAATAGTATTTCCATGATCTTTCCCTTGAAAACCTAACCATAGTCTTACTTTTATTAAATGATTCTGTATTTTTATTTACAAATTTAAGAAATATGCTCATAAACATGCTATAATTTCTAGGTTTTCCTATTAATCAAAAAGAGACGGTAATGCTAAAAAATCTATAAATAATAGCTGTATTTTATTTTTGTATATTTATTTATTTACTTATTTACTTGGGTTTTGTTTTGTTTTTGAGAAAGCATCTTTCTACATAGTTCTGGCTGTCCTGGAACTCACTATGTAGAGTTCAGGCTGGCCTTGAACTCTCAGAGTCCACCTGCCTCTACCTCCATGTACCACCACGCGTGGCACTGTGTTTTCTTTTTATTTAGCATGTGTCACTAGTATAAAGTAACAGACTTCGATATGTTATAGATGATTACTCCCATCGTTTTGAGGCATAGTCTCTGGTTAGACAGCCCAGGCAGACCTAAACTTACAACTCACCATTCTCTGACACCAGTATCCTGAGTGCTGGAGTTATATTCATATGCCATTATTCCAGGCAGGAAGGTTGCATTTTTAATAATTAATAATAAAACAAAGTCTACATGAACCAGTGATGCAAAGATGCCCAGGATTCAGCTCCACTCTGCACCCCACGTCTGGTCCATACCTGTGAATTCTATGTTCCACACCCTGTAAAGAGCTCCATCCTGAGGACTCTAGGATTCCCTCAACCCATTCCTTCAGAAATAACTGCCCAGGAATTAACTTTAGAATTTGGTCTCTGTGGTGGACCACTCTCTGGCTCATTAGCAGGCAAATCCAATGGTCTTTCCGCTACCTCCAATACAATTGTCTTTGTTCTGGGCTTTGCAGTCAAAGGCAATCCCACTAACAACCAAAGTAAACCTGAGTTGAGTTCAAGAAATGTCTTGCTTTTGAGAGAATACTATACCTGTACTTACAAAATCCTAGTTTGGGGTTCACCATTTAAAACTACAACCTCTCAACATGGTGGCAGTAACGGTGGCGGTGGTGGCGGTGGTGGCGGCGGTGATGGTGATGGTGGTGACGGTGGAGACGGGGAGGATAAGGAAGCAGAGCAGAACTACAATCCCACCCACTTAGGAGGAGGGAGCAGGAGGCTTGGGGGAAGGTTGAGGCCAGCTGAGATACATACCAAAATCCTGTTTGAAAAACAGAAAGAAGAAGAAGAAGAAGAAGAAGAAGAAGAAGAAGAAGAAGAAGAAGAAGAAGAAGAAGAAGAAGAAGAAGAAGAAGAAGAAATGACCTATGTTTTGGCCAAGGCTAAATATGTGAGGGCCACATAAGTTCCTTAGGATAATCTATCAGTGGGAGACTTGCCTCGGAAAAGTTTCCACAGCTCTATATATATTTCAAAAGAAAAGTTTCATTATGAATCAAAGGAACATAATAAGATCAAAGCCATTAAAAATATAGAACTCTTTCCAGACTTGCAACAACGGGCATAATACCAAAAACCTAAAGCCTTAGTAATTATTTATACTAGACATAGCATTCACAGAAAGAAACTCCTGCCATGCCACCATTAAAATCTCAAAAGTCCACTAAGGAGAACAGTTTAGCCTTTCTCTAGCAATTAAACAAGAAAGGTACTGTATGACCCAACAATTTCACTTTCAGATATCTACTCAAGAGAAAACTATAAAGTTGTGCATGAAAAAGCCCAAAGTAACAAAAAGGATAAAGCACACATTAGACACACCACATATACAGAGAGAGAAGGAGAGAGAATGAAGAGGGCGGGGGGAGACAGATGCTTGCACACAAATCCCACACAGATGCATGCAAAGCAAAAAATTAAAATTAAAAAAACCTGGAATGAACTGGCACATGGTACATCCTACATGAACTTCATAAGTCTGCCAACTGATGGAAATAAGGCAGAAAACACATCTTGTACATGAGAGTAGGGGGCAATTTATAAAGACAAAGTAAATTAGTTATTGTCTAGGAGCTAGAGACAGGAATGGAAATTAAGTCTCAATGGGAAAAAGAATCTTATCAGAGGAATTTGGATTTTTTTACAACTGATTTGCAGTGCCTGGGCCCAGTAGGAGACAGCCATACTCCCTGCACTCAGGAGGGTTAAGCAGGAAGATCACAAGTTAGAAGTGCACCAAGACTACAGAGCAAGTTCTGGCACAGCCTGAGATAGCCCTGTCTCAAAAATACAAAAAAAAACAAAACTTGATTAACATGTTTCACTTGGTAAAATTAATTTAAAAATCACTGAACTATACATTTGAAATGAGTGGATTTTATGATCAGTATAATACACCTTAATATAATCATTACACTTACATAAAGGCACTCATATTACTTTAAGTGGTGTTATGATAAGACTAGCCCTGGTAAATAATCACATTCTGCCTAGTAAATACTAAAGATAGTCCTGTTACCAAAACATGAGACAAGAGCTATTGTCACCAAATAAAACTATTTAGAATTAAATACAGATATATTTAGTTATCTACATTATTTTGACAGAAATATTTAAAATACTACATACATAGATATTTATACATATACAAACATTTCAATGTCTGCGTATTTATCCTGAGCACTACGAGAAAAGATTTCTTTGAATCAAGGTCTCTCCTTGCTCTCACTGTGTAGTTCAGGTTGACTATGCACTCCCGATCCTCCTGCCTCTACCCATCAAGTGCTGGGGTTACAGGCATGCTTCGCCAACTCCAGCTCTCCAGGATCCTTTATAAGACTTAAATACTTGATAAGGAATTTCTTGGTGTTTTATTAGTGTACAAAGTTTTTCTCTACTTGTTTTAAAGCCAACTTTGAACAATTATTTTTTCTAAGGTGTCCTCTTTATAAAGGGACAATACACAACATGGTGACATCAAGCCCTGGATATCAGTTTGTTTGCTGTTGCTGTGATGAGACACTGACCAAAACCAGCTTGAAGAGGAAAGGGTTCATTTGGCTTACACGTCCATGCCACAGTCCACCACTGAGGGAGGTCACTGCTGGAACTGAAGCAGAGACATGGCGAAAAGCTGCTTACTGCCTTAATTCCTGTGACTTGCTCAGCTTGCTTTCTTATACCACTCAAGACCACACATGTCCAAGAGTGGCCCTGCCCACCGTTGAGGGAACCCTCCCACACCAATCATTAATCGTGAAAATGTCCTACATTTCACATACAGAGATTCCCCCCACAGGCCAATCTCACAGACATGATTCCTAAATCGGGGCTCACTCTTCACAGGTGTCTCTTGTTTGTGTCAAGTTGACAAAAATAAATAAATAAATAAATAAATAAATAACCAGCTCACCCTGTGTTCGATGGATAAGTCTTCAGAGACATCACTTAAAATTTTTAAATATAGAATAAGTGAATCTGAATTGTCACAAACCAATGAGGGAAATAATGGAACAGAGTAAGAGGAAATCAAAGACCCATGTTGAGCAGCATCTTTGTGTAGTCTAAGGGGCTCCTTTTCCTTTTTGACCTCAGTTAACGACACTCTTGGCTGCCCCTGTCTCATGGTCTTCTGCTGCCCTTCCTTCTTTCAGACATGCTAAGCTTATTCCTGGCTACAGTTTCACTGTTGCACCTTTTGCTTGGGGGGCCCTTACATTTAAATATCAGCCTTCTTGGAGATGGCATGTGACTATTAACTATCACCTTCCTCCCTACCCCAGGCCTCAGCTAACAATGAGCCCACTCTCTGCCATCACCTTATTTGACAAGTTTATGGTCTTTTTGGCCAGAGGACAAGTTTCCTAAGAATTAAGGGGCTTGCTTACTTCCTTCCAGTCTCACAAGCTCTAGGGTTCCAGAAGAACTCTCAGCACTAACCAGGGGATTACAAATGTGTATATATGTCTATCTGCATGTATATCATGTATATATATATATATATGTGTGTGTCTATATACATATACATGTGCATACATGTTTGTGCATATATGTAAAATTAAAATGAGACTCTGCAGTTATTCAACACAGATCTGTCTTCTAAGCAATAGTAAATGCACATGTGAATGAATATTCAAATAATAAATTAGTATAAGAGCAAATACTCATTTATAGATTTATTAATAACAGTGAGAGATCTATTGATTATCATCATAAACATCATCATTTAATTATACTCTTATCCTCATCATTTATTGTTATTATCTGCATTAACCACTCTGTAAGTGGAGCATAGTCAAATAAATGAGTACTTCCAGAGCTAGCTTCTGGGTCCAACTGAATTCACATCCTGTCTTTTATCTACCATGATTCCCCTAACTGAAATTTCCCATTTGAACAGAATCTGGGTGCTCTTTTCCTGACATTGCTTCTGCCTTCCCACCCTGACTTCCCACCCCTCACCCCTGGTGTCTCCAGGACACCTCCCATTCTGCCTGGTCAGCCTACCTACTGAGTTTTAGGTGCCACCCCCTACCCCCCACCCCACCCTACTCCCCTGACCCTGGCAAATGGGCAACACACACACACACACACACACACACACACACACACACACACACACACACTGTGAAACAGAGAGTGAAAAAGATTGCAATCAGAAACACAGAGTAAGAAAAAAGTTCTGACAGGGTGGGCCTAGACCCTATCCCAAAGGAAATGAAAGACTCTGATGACACCCTATGGAAGGCCTCACCATCCAGGGGGAGCAGAAAAGATATGTGACAGATAAGATTTTTGTTGGGGGGGGTAGGGGAGGACGGGTGGGAGAAGGGAACTGGGACTGTCATGTACAACAATCCTGTTTCTAATTCAAATTTTAAAAGTTGGAAAAAGAAAGAAAAAAAGTTTTGAAATAAGAAGGGAGAAAATCCACAATACAGAAATAAAAAACGACTCTACATGTTGGAGTTGAATCATCCCAGCTCTGGTAGCTGTACAGAAGAACCCCTTCCAAACAATGACTTCAGAAAGATCTTGCATGTCTTCCATCCCCGAAGAAACTGTTTGTTGGGCATTTGCTTCTCTAAGGTCTGTGGATGGAGAGGGGGTTGACAGGTGACCTGTCATAAAGGGCTTAGGGAGCTGAAGAGAAAACCCACTATTGTTGCATTGTTTTGTGGCATTGGATCGTCACTTACTGAATAACAACAGACTGATTTACAGGAAAAGACTCGCCTAAATAGCTCAGATAATATACTGAGACTTCTTCTTTCTAAGGAGTGTTTCACAGTAAAACACAGGACCTTTGCTGACCTTTGGAAGGTCCCTTGTAGCCTCAGGACCAATCCGAGCAGAGCAAGCCATATGTTTGATGTTATTAATGTATCTGTCCTAAAGAGTGATATTTCATAGCCATGACCCATGAAGGAAGCTGCTTCCCGCCCTTCATAACTGTCAAAACAGGAACTGGCTGTGCTCCTTGCTTTTAGCCTTTCCATGTTTTTAAACCCCTTCTACAGAGCTACAACCCAAGGGGTGAATGAACTCTTGCATAATCCGGTTATAGATAATCTGGTTTACTGACTATTTTGAAGGAAGGTTATGTAATGATTCTTTTGTTTCAATTCCAATCTAAAAATAAGTATTATTAGATCTATTCTGTAACTGATAGCCAGCTACACTCAGACTTTATTTTCCACTAGTAAAAAAAATTTTTTGTTGGTTCCACATCCCTAGGATTGCTTCAGGAGCAATCAACCCAAAGCTTTTAAAAAGCATATTCAATTTCTACCTTCATTCTTCCTAAACCAACCCAGCCATAAAGGTAAGTCAAACCAAGACCATGAGATTTCAAAAGAAGCAATCTACATTAAAAGGAGATAGAAAAATGCATCACATCATTGTGGGGTTTACAGCATAAAGAAAATAACTAACAAACTTTATACCCTACTACAGACACACTTGCACATGCATGTCCATTGTTGCTCTATTCACAATTGCTAGAGAAGAAATCAACCTTATCCAACCTACCAAGAGATGAAGAAAAATTATGGCACATATACACAATAAAATATTACTAGGTTTTAAAGAAAAAGTAAATCATAAAATTTGCATAAATAGATGGTGAAGGGACCAGCCCACCCCCCACCCCATGTTAGCAGCCATGACAGGCTAACATGTGCTTGCCTGACCTTGCCCCTCCTGTCCTGGTCACTAGGAGGTCAGATGCCTTCCTCGTGGTAAGGAACCAATCAGAAGTTAGCTGGCTAGTTAAAAAAATAAAATAAAATAAATGTTTAAACTATAAAATAGAAAAAAGAAGTTAGCTGGCGGGGCTGTGCTTTACAGCTCTGGGTGTGCTTTAGACAAGTGCACAGCAGCGACTTGCAGAGCATAGCAACCGCTCTGGGAGGGCCTATGGGCCATAACAACCAGTTGACCAATCCACACAAGGTAGGTCGTCCAAGCCTGGAAGTGCAACAGTCATGAGACTGTTTTGTGCCCCTAGACACTCCCCTTAAGATCCCTGCCTCATGGTTTCTCAGGGTCTTTACACCAGCCATCCATCGGAGAGGTGGATGGATGAAGGGCCCGAGCTAATGGGGTTAGCTCGTTAAACAACAGCAATAAAGAGACTCTACTTTTGCATCAAAATGGGGCTCTTGGTGATTTTGGTGTTTCAGAATTTGGGCACAACAATTGAACTCAAAAAAAATAAATACTAAGTAAGGTAACTCAGACCCAGAAAGGTAAGTACTATTTTCTCTCATATGGAGATCCTGCCTTCAAATCCTCTCTTTTGTGTGTTTAACTTGGACACAAGTGAAAGCCAGGAAACTAGACAGAGGCCTTAGGGAGGTTTCTTACAAGACAGGAGATGGGAGATTATAGGTAAAGCTAAAAGTAGGGAAGTTGAACACTCAGGGCAGGAAGAACAGGAGTGTGGGTATTGAGGAAACCAAGAGTGGAGGAAGGGCTAACTCAAAGGAGGGGTGAATGAAAACCAAATAGAAGTCCACTATCTCACAGCCCAGCTAAAAGATAATAATTGGAGGCATAGAAGACACATGTGAAATGAAAAATGACAGGTGAGTGGCTAACCCTGGGAGCTGATGAACTAACTGGGGATGAGGGCAGGAGCTAGGGAGAAGAGCAGTGTGGAGTAGGTTAAGCAAAACTAAAGATCTGTGAAAAAGCCTAAGGAAACCTACTAATAAGTAAACTAGTTTCAAAACACAAGTTTTTAAAAAGGAGTTAAAGCAGAATACCCTAATTGGATGGACAATTGGCTGTCAGACCACATGGATTATTAAATAAAAAGCTGTGGTGCCAGGCATGGGATGCCTCCCTACAAGTTACTGGCTAGGGAGCCCCAGAGGTCTGAAAAACAACCAGACTATTGCCATTCCCCCCCCCGTTATTATCATTTAATTATATTTTTATCTTCACCACCTATGAAGATTCACTGGATGGTGAGACCCTACTGATGAAAATGACACACACACTCTGGCTGTCAGACACAGAGAAACCAAAACATGATCAAGAAAGTGCCTCCCAGATGGCCAGCTTTCATAATGTTGAAAAATGTTGCACAGGCTGGTGGGAGAGAAAACGTGCCAATGGTCTGACCCAGTGCTGGACTCTGCATGCCGCAATACCAAACTGCCAGGCAAGATGTACCCAACGGAGTAATAGTGGCACAGCTGTTAATGGATAAGCAATGAATGTCTGACTGGATTTCACGTCTGCTCCACAAAGTAAAATTACTTTTCTGGTAGTGTGATCCTGGTCAAAACCCCATGGTTAGGAGGCAACTGGCCCTGAATGGAACCCTCTACGAAATGGTCATGCTGCACAAGTGCTTTCTAAATATTTGTGTTTATGTGTTTATGCCCAGACCCTGGCTGCTCTTCACTTTGGTCATAGAAGTTTCTTTTTCAGTGGACAACTACCAATGAGAAGATGCATACCTGATCAAAGTGCTAAGAATATGGGGCTGAGTGATCAGCGCTAAACAGGGTGTCTACATTAACACCCTACATATACATCCACTCAGGGAACATCTTGGAAGACTAGGTAGAAAGAATGTAAGAACTGGAAGACGGGAACGAATGCTGTGAAATGCTGTCTTCTACACTGTAGTGGTTTGAATAAGAATGGCCCCCATTAACCCAGTCACAAAAAAACAAACATGGTATGTATTCACTCATATATGAATTTTAGACATAGAGCAAAGGATTGCCAGCCTAAAATCCACACCAACAGAGAAGCTAGGAAACAAGGTGTACCCTAAGAGAGACATACATGGTCCCCCAGAGAAGGAGAAAGGGACAAGATCTCCTGAGCTAATTGGTAGCATGGGAGAGGGGGGAAGGAGCTAGGAGAAAGAAAAGGGGAGAAGAGGAGAGGAAGACATGAGATAACAGGAAGATCGAGTCAGGGGAAGAATAGAGGAGAGCAAGAAAAGAGATGCCATAATAGAGGGAGCCATTATAGGTTTAAAGAGAAATCTGGCACTAGGGAAATGTCCAGAGACATACAAGTATAACACCAACTAACAATCTAGGCAGTTGTGAAGAGGTTACCTTAAATGCCCTTTCCCAATAATGAGATTGATGACTACCTTATATGCATCCTAGAGCCTTAGCTGACGGAAGCAGAAGCAGACACCCACAGCTAAACACTGAGCTGAACTCTGGAATCCAGTTGCAGAGAGAGAGGAGTGATGAGTAAAGGGATCAAAAGCAGGCTGGAGAAACCCACAAACTGCTGACCTGAATAAGGGGGAGCTCATGGACCCCAGACTGATAGCTGGGAAACTAACATAAGACCAACCCAGACCCCCTGAACGTGGGTGTCAATTAGGGGAGGCCTGGGCAACCTATGGGCCTCTGGTAGTGGATCAGTATTTATTCCTAGTATATGAATGGACTTTGGGAGCCCATTCCCCAAAGAGGGATACTCTCTCAACCTAGACACACAGGGGAGGGCCTAGGCCCTGCTCCAAATGATATGACAGACTTTGAAGATACCCCGTGGAAGACCTCACCTTCCCTGGGGAGTAGAAAGGGGATGGGATGGGGGTTGGTGGATTGGGATCTGGGATTAACATGTAAAACAAACTTGTTTCTAATTTAAACTTAAAAAAGGAAAAAAAAAAAAAAAAGAATGGCCCCTGTATATTGGACTCATATAGTAGATTGCTTAGTCACCAAAGAGTGGTACTATTTGAGAAGGATTAGAAGGATTAGGAGGTGTGGCCTTGCTGAAGGAAATGTGTCACTAGAGGTAGACTTGGGTTTTCAAAAAGCTCACACCAGACCAGGCATTTCTCTCTACCTGCTGCCTTCGGATCAGGATGTAGAACTCTCAGCTACTAGGCTATGCCTGCTACCATATTCCTCACCATGACAATAATGGAAAAACCTCTGAAACTGTAAGCAAGACCCCAATTAAATACTTTCCTTTGTAGGAGTTGCCTTGGTCACAGTGTCTCTTCACAGTGATAGAACAGTGACTAAGATATAGTCATAGCACAGCTACTATGCTCACGAACTCACAGCAGCTGCTGCTACCCACAAAAGTCTTGCATAAGATCAAGTCAGTCAAAATTCCAGCATAGGCACTATAGGCGATTAAGTAGTTATTGGTAGTTAATAGCTGCTGAGGGAGGGGCACTATGTTTTGAGAAGTGGCCACTGGTAGGTTCCTGTGTTCCAGTGGGTGGCCCTGTACCCATGCACATATGGACAGTACTAACTGGATTTAGTGGGTAATTAAAAAGAGAGGGGGGGCATGAAGCTGGGAAAAGGATGTGTTGAGGTGCTGTGAGGAAGATAGAGGGAATAGGTATGGGAAAACAAAGTTAGTGCGATCATGTTTCATTGTAAACATGTGTGAAATTAAAGAATAAAGAAAAATTTTTAAAGAAAATAGCTACTGGTCACCTACAATTAGTATAGATCCTAGGACAAAAAAAGAAAAATGTCTAATGCCAATATCTTTTTAAACAAAAAAATCTACTTTTCGATCTGCTGGCCTGACCCCTACCGAAGTGACTGTACCCTCTGCTCCTGTCCTATCCCTACCCAACTTCCCATTCACCACGGATCTCTCTGGGCCTGCACCTGCTTAGAGTGGACCCGCCCAGGCAGGGAGGAGCTCCCTGAGTCTGGAAATACCTCACTCTTCCTTCACCTTTCTACCGCCAGCCCAACCCTTACCAAATGAGAAGACTACCAGGAGAGGCAAGACAATCCAGAGCTGTAGACATTGAAGTCTTGGCCCACACACACCACCGGGTGACAAGAGGAGATAGAGACCCCACCTGCACCCACTGGAAGAAGACATGGGAAGAAGACTGAATAAGAACACATTCAACAACAGAAAGACCAATATGACACCACCAGAATCTGGGGACTCCACACCAGCAAGATCTGAAAAGCTCAACACAGAGGATGAGGAAGAGATGGACCTCAAAAATTATCTTAGGAAGATGGTAGAGACCTTTAAAGAGGAAACAAGAAAATCCCTTAGAGAAATAGCAAAAAATTACATGAAGTGGAGGAAAAGACATACCAAAAAATTCAAGAAATAAAAAAATCTTATAAAGAATCTAAAGAAAGCCAAGAAAAAAAAAAAAACAAGTGAAGGAAGCACTCGAAACAGTTCAAGGACTGAAAGCTGAAATAGAAAAAATAAAGAAAACACAGAATGAGGCGATGCTGGAAATGGAAAGGCTGGATAAACGATCAGGAACTAAAGATGTGAGTATAACCAATAGAATTCAAAAGATGGAAGAGAGAATCTCACTTGTTGAAGACTCTCTAGAGGATATACAGTCATCGACCAAAGAAAATCTCAAGTCAAACAAATCCCTAACACAAAATATCCAGGAAATATGGGACACGGTGAAAAGGCCAAACCTAAGAATAATAGGGTATAGAAGAAGGTGAAGAAATATAGCTCAAAGGTACAGAAAACATATTCAACAGAATCATAGAAGAAACCCTCCCCAATCTACAGAAGGATATGCCTATGAAAGTAAAAGAAGCTAACAGAACACCAAACAGACTGGACCACAAAAAGAATTCCCCTCGACACATAATAATCAAAACACCAAACCTACAGAATAAAGAGAAAATATTAAGAGCAGCAAAGGAAAAAGGCTAAGTAACATATAAAGGCAGACCTATCATAATCACTCCCAAATTCTCAATGGAAACTTTGAAAGCCAGAAGGTCCTGGATAGGTATCCTACAAACACTAAGGGAACATGGATGCCAACCCAGACTACTGCACCCAGCAAAACTTTCAATCACTATAGATGTAGAAAACGAGATATTCCATGACAAAGCCAGACTTAAAAAATACATATCCACAAATCTGGCACTACAGAAAGTTCTGGAAGGAAAACTCCAACCTAATGAAGATAACTACACTCACAAAAACATAGGCAATAGATAATCCAATTTTACCAAACACGAAAAGAAACAGGAGGGCAAAATCCACACACAATGACACCACCAACAATAATCCAAAACAAACAAGAACCAACAATCAATGGACATTAATATCCCTCAGTGTCAATGGTCTTAACCTGCCTATAAAAAAATACAGGCTAACCGAATGGATACAAAGACAGAATCCATCCTTCTGCTGTATACAAGAAACACACCTCAACTTCAAAGACAGGCGTTATCAGAGTAAAGGGTTGGGAAAAGATTTTCCAATCAAATGGGCCCAAGAAACAAGCTGGTGTAGCAATCCTAATATCTAACAAATCAGACTTCAAACTCAAATCAATCAAAAGAGATGAAGAAGGGCATTTCATACTCATCACAGGAAAAGTCCATCAAGATGAAGTCTCAATTCTGAACATCTATGCCCCAAACATGAGGGCACCCACATTTGTAAAAGAAACATTACTAAAGCTCAAACCACACACAAAACCACACACACTTATAGTAGGAGACTTCAACACCCCGCTTTCACCACTAGACAGGACCACCAGGCAGAAATTTAACAAAGAAACAAGGGATCTAACAGAAGTTATGACCCAACTGGGTTTAACAGATATCTATAGAACATTCCATCTAAACACAAAAGAATATACCTTCTTCTCAGCACCACATGAAACTTTCTCTAAAATTGACCACATAGTTGGCAACAAAGCAAACCTCCACAGATACAAAAGAATTGAAATAGCCCCCTGTATCTTACCAGATCACCATGCTTTAGAATTCAACAATACAAATTGCAGAAAACCCAAAAACTGGTGGAAATTGAATAACACCCAATTGCACCATTCCTGTGTTGAGAAAGAAATAAAAAAAAGAAATTGAAGACTTCCTTGAATTTAATTAGAATGTAGACACAACATACCCAAACTTATGGGACACTCTGAAAGCAGTGCTAAGAGGGACGTTCATAGCACTTAGTGCCCACATGAAGAAACTGGAGGAAAGTCACATTAGAGAATTGACAGAACAACTGAAAGCGTTAGAGCAAAAAGAAGCAAACTCACCAAGGAGGAGTAGACGCCAGGAAATAATCAAACTGAGGGCTGAAATCAATAAAGTAAAAACTAGGAAAACATTACAAAGAATGAATGAAACAAAGAGTTGGTTCTTTGAGAAGATCAACAACAAACCTCTATCCAAACTAACCAAAAGGCAAAGAGAGAGCATGCTAATTAACAAAATCAGAAACGAAAAGGGGGATATAACAATGGACACTGAGGAAATCCAGAGAATCTTCAGGTCGTACTTTGAAAACCTGTACTCCACAAAATTAAAAAATCTAAAAGAAATGGACAGTTTTCTGGATAAATATTTTGAGAAGATCAACAAGATAGACAAACCTCTAGCCAAACACTTAAGAAAGCACTCAAAATCCTTGGCCATCAGAGAAATGCAACTCAAAACAACTCTGAGATACCATCTTACACCGGCCAGAATGGCTAAAATCAAAAACACCAATGACAATCTATCCTGGAAAAAAAGGAACACTCATCCATTGCTGGTGGGAGTGCAAACTTGTAAGACCACTTTGGAAATCAGTATGGCAGTTGCTCAGAAAAATGGGAATCCGTCTACCTCAAGATCTAGCAATTCCTCTCTTAGGCATATACCCAAATAATGCACATTCATACAAGAAGGACATATGTTCAACCATGTTCATAGCAGCATTGTTTGTAATAGCCAGAACCTGGAAGCAACCTAGATGCCCCTCAACTGAAAAACGGATAGAGAAAATGTGGTACATTTATACAATGGAGTACTACTCAGAAGAAAAAAAAGCAATGAAATCTTGAAATCTGCAGCCAAATGGATGGAACTAGAAGAAACCATCCTGAGTGAGGTAACCCAGTCACAAAAAGACAAACATGGTATGTACTCACTCATATATGAATTTGGACATAGAGCAAAGGATTACCAGCCTACAATCCTCTTCACCAAATAAACTAGGAAACAAGAAGGACTCTAAGGGAAAAATGCATGGACCCCTGAGAATGGGAAGGGGCAGGATCTCCTAAGCTAATTGGGAGCATGAGGGTAGGGGAGAGGGAGCTGCCAGAATGAGAGGAGAGGAGGGGAGAGGAGGAAATGGAGGAGCAGAAATGTTGAGTTGGGGAAGAATAGAGGAAAGCAGGATGAGAGATACCATATCAGAGGGAGCCATTATAGGAGCCGAGGAGAGATCTGACACTAAGGAGATTTCCAGAGATCTACAAGGATGACACGAACTGACAATCTAGGCAATGGTGGAGAGGATAGCTTAATGCCCTTCCCCTATGATGAGACTGATGACTACTTTTTATGCCATCCTATAGCCCTCATCCAATGGCTGATGGAAGCAGAGGCAGACACCCACAGATATTCACTGAACTGAACTCTGGAACCTAGTTGCAGAGAGGGAGGAATGAAGATCAAAGGGATCGGTACCAGGCTGGTAATACCCACAGAAACAGGTGGCCTGAACAAGGGGGAGCACATGGACCCCAGACTGCTGTCTGGGAGGCCAGCACGGGACTGATCCAGACCCCTGAACATGGATGTCAATGAGGAGGCCTCTGCACTGGTAATCGATTAGTATTTTTCCCTGGTATAAGAAGGGACTTTGAGAGCCCATCCCACGTCTCAGCCTGGACACATGGGGGAGGGCCTAGGCCCGGCCTAGGATGATGTGGTAGACTTTGGGGAGCCCCTGTCGAGGGCCCTACCCAGCATGGCGAGTGGAGGGTGGATGGGGTGGGGGCAGGTAGGAGGTTGGGGGGAGTGTTTGGGGGAGGGGAGGGAGAGGGAGGAGGGATTGACATGTGAAGCAAGTTTGTTCCTAATTTGAACTAATAAAAAAATTACAAAAAAATCCACATTTCTCTCAGTATTGTAAGTTCCTTATTTGTGTTCTGATAAATATAGTCATATGTGTGTATTTCTTTTTTCGAAAATGAAAGTTTTTCACCAGAATTCTTCAAAGAACATGAGAAAGTTGGGCAAAATGTACATGAATAAATATGATGACAAGACTTTCTCTTAAAAAAAAAATGGTGGTACAATAGCTGAGCAGTTCAACAGGCAAAGGTGCCTGCCACCAAGTCTGAGGACCCACATGGTGAGAACCAGTTTCAACTATTTGTCCTCTGACCTCCACACAGGTAGGCACCTGTGAGTGAATGCACCCATGTATACACACAAAAAAATAAATATTTTTTAAATCTAAGGTGGAAAGATCCCAAGGAATAACATCTGAGGCTGTCTCTGACCTCCATACCCAACTGTCCACCAGGTAAACATGAGCATGTACATACACAGAGGGAGGGGGTACTTTTACTGCCTTAAGTAAGTATATTTTCATAATCTATCACTCATAGGAAGCTCAAGTCATACATATTCTTATACAAAATGCTGGAAGAACTCCTACCTTACATATTTGTAAAAGTTATATAGCTATTAAAGCTACTCAACATCTAATGCACATTTATTTCTTATTATTACCAGCACTAACACCTTGAAGTCACTAGACAGCATAATTACAGTGAAGACAACTCAGCAAACACTTACTGGTTTAGCCGGACATCCAGAATGAATGATGTTCCAAAGGCATCCACCTGGAAGCTTGTCTTGTCCACATGAGTCAGCTGCAATATCAAAAAAAGGAAAGCATATTTATAGTCAGCTGTGGCGATTATTTATGTGAGTATTTCTTATTGCCATTCTGAAAGGCTCACAGTGTCACAAATGAGAAAGCAATTCAACAAAGAGGATAAATGACAGCATAGTATAGCAAAACTGTGTGCCTTCTTAGAAGCCAAGCAGTCACCAATGCTAAGTTAATTATCATCCAGTCAAGGAGGCAAGGGCCCTATATTCCTGCTCTGTCTCAAGTCTTGAAACAATGCATATCCAACTTTACCTCAGTAAACTTATTCCCTAGTTGCTGTGAGACAACCCTTTTGTACACTGTGAATATTTGTCACTCAATTTAATAAAAAGATGACTGGCTGGTAGCTTGACAGGAAGCATAGGCGGGACAGCCACACACAGGGGCCTCTGGGAAGAAGAGGGCATAGTCAGAGGAATCACCAGCCAGATGCAGAGGAAGCAAGATGTGTACAAAATGTGGTAACAAGACATAAGAATTATGGGCTACTTTAAATGTAATTGCTAGTTAGTAATAAGCCTGAGCTATTGGCAAAGCATTTATAATTAATATTACGTCTCAGTCTGGTAATTTGGGAGCAGCTACCAAGACACAGAGAAACTCCATCTACACCTAATCTATAAGCAGCTCTTTTAAAAAGTTAAGCTTCAGTGAGGAAAGTGTATTCATTCAAGAGTAAAATAATACAGCAAATATTATCTATTTACCAAAAAGACATTTAAACTAAAATAAAAACTCCTTTCTGATCAAAACTCTAATATATACTTTAACAGCATGCATGACAGTTCTACTTTGAGAAACCTAATTTCACAGAAGCTGCCACATATTTCTAAGAGCAAACTTATGCCCCAAATATCATCCCCCAAATGTTTCTATGATAAAAATAGTTACTGTTTACCGTGCCATTCTAGGAACTCTGACAATAAGCAGGGGCTCTAAAAGTACCTATTGATCATGTTAATATCTTCCTTCTGAATGATCGATCACTGTGGTGATATATTATTTCTAATTTATTAAAGCTTACCTGAGGATTCAGAAAGAAAAGTCAGCCACAGCCATAGAAGTCAAGAGATGGTGGGTCACACCTTTAATCCTAGGAGTCAGGATTAAGAGGTAGACAGATCTCTCTGAGTTCCAGGCTACCCAGGGATATATGAGATTGAATCAGTCTAAAAGATTAACAGATCACATGCTTTTAATCCCAGCACTATAGGGGTATAAAAGATAGAAGCAGGGTCTTCAGTATTCAGTAGGAGACATTCATCCTCCATCCACAGGATAGAAGGCTCAGTATCAAGGAGGGTGGGAAGACATTGGAGTCTCAAGATTCTCCAGCCATGCTGAGGAGAGGCAGCAATCAGAGGCTTGGTGAAGAACTTGTGCACGCATCAGCCCTTTCAGCCTGAGCTTGAGGTAAGAGCTAATGGCCAACTACTTTGCTTGTCTGACTTTCAGCTTGAAGGTTTAACCCCAATATCTTTGTCTGGGTCATCTATTTTTCATGTTACAAATCATGAGCCTAAACTGAAAAGAAACAAAACAGCCTATTCCATTTCACTCCACAACACCAGTAGGGGCTATCTCTAAACAACAGACCATGGATTACCAGATTTTTATCATTGTTTTTGTTCTGCTTATATGTTTATGTGCTCTTGGTTTTTTTTTTCATATGTGCCCAATTTCCTAAAATAAGTATGTATAATTGCTATTATGAGGAGAAACAATGAACATTATTTTAGAGCTAAAGCCACCACAGCCGCCTGGTGTAGTAAATGAGGCTGACAGTGCTGCTGGCCCCTGAGCAGCAGCATCTTGGGAAGGGGCATGAGAGGGCCCTCAGCCGGCTGGGAAAGATAAGCAATAACAAAGTTTTCTGGAACAAGATGATTCGCCTACTGAACAGTATTTGAAAGAATGCGGCCTGCAGAACCCTGTTCAGCAGCTGCTATGATGCCAGGCTCCTCTAACTTGGAAACAAGTGCTCAGACTCCCTTCTTCCACTCCACTCAGGCAAACCTAACTCTCCTCACTCTTCTCGGTCAACTCCAACTCTCACCAAGCCCTGGTTTCCTCTTCTTTACCAGGTCCTTCGAGTGGCATGTTACTCTCAACTCTACCACAATCCCCTGATCTGTCAAAGATCCTTGCTAAAACCCCAGTGTAAACTACACATTATGTATTCTACAAAGAGCCCCCTCCCATCCTGTTTCAAGATGCTAAACTGCCCAGTGCCAAGGAATAGAGCTTTAGGCCCCTACACCCCTTCCTACACCTTACTCAAGCTGACTTCTTTCATCTACTCTCAAACTCAGAAGAACATTACTGAAAACACGACTTGCACTGAGAGCTTTTCCTTAGCAGACCCTTGACCTGGGTGGTTTCCTGGAATTAACCCTATCTGAATTTCCAGACTCAGGTCAGCAGCCTTCCTAGACTCTGCCACAGAGCCCCTAATAGAAGGCCACAGACAGGGTGGTTTAAACAGCAGAGATCTTTGCATTCACTCTGGAAGGCAGATGTTGGCAGATTCAGTTTCTCAAAAGTTCTCTTTGTGGCCTCACCATGGCCTCACACAGTCTTTGTATGCACTCTTAGTCACTTCCCCTTCTGAGGCGATGAGTCTTCTTGGGTTGGGGACCCCAGGCTGATAATCTCATTAATCTTAACCTCCTCGTTTAAAGCCCTGTCTTCATGTACAATCACACTGCCGGTGATGGCTCCAACACAGGAATTTTCAGGGAACACAATTCGGTCCAGGACACTCCTCTCCCATGAAGTCTTCCCTCTCCTTTCCTCACCACAGGTCAGGGTGACATCAGAGATTCGGTGCTGGCCACACCAGGAACTCACTCCGTATTTCCTGAGTGGCTACTACAGGCTGTTTTATTAATCACTTAGTGCACAAGTGAACAGTGATGCAACTACAAATTACCTGCTTACTGACATACCGGCTTCCCATTAGGCCCGTACGCTCTTAATGCCAGGTCAATAGAAAGTGTTCTCTCTGCCTAAAAGCTCTTGGGGTTTCCTAAAGTTAAGACCTTGTTTTGGGAACAGCATCAGGAAAGCCCTATTTACCAGAACTGACTTCCCTTCCTCCACTCTTCTCAGGCCCTTGTGTGACTATGACAGCTTTTATCTCAGTCTCCTCTGAGTTAGAAAGTCTAACACCGTAAATCTGTGCTGAACAGGCTACATCAGGGTGATGGCTCAGACCAAGGCAATGCTACCATTATCCTTAGCAAAGATACTCTATTTTCTCCTTTTCAATTAGTATGTGTCTACTGTATATCTGCATAAGATATAATGTAGTATTTCAAACTACTGCAACATTACTATTGGGGTGACTAGCATTTCCACTTCCTAACCACTTCTTAATATGTGGAGCCTCTGAGCTCCTCTCTGACAGTTTACTGGGAACTCTCATCGCCCTACAGTGCAATAGAATACTGGAGCTTATTACTCCATCAAATGTGTTTTGGTACCTGTTATCCTACCTCCTACCACCTTCTTTTCACTCCTCTTCCTGGCCTCCAATAATTACTATTATTTCTCCTCCTTCTCTTTCTCTTCCTCCTCCTCTTCTTCTAGACTAGCATATTAAACTGCCACATGGGAAAAGCACAATATGAAGTTCTTGTCTTTCTATCTGGCTTACCTCAGTTAACAGCATGTCCTCTAGTACCATTCATTTTGCACCAAATAATTCACTCTGATTTTTATGTAACTTTTCCTACACTTCCTTCTTACTTCTGCTTTTTTAATTGTAAAGGCCTCGGCCGGGTTCCAAGGAGACACTTAAATTCAAAGAAAAAACAAGGAAAGCTTATTTTAACTAAGGTTCAGTTTTTTTTAAAGTGTGTATTACTTAACACAATTCTAACATACGGTGGTTTTCATGGACAATATTCAGAATGATCCATTGAACAAATTTCTCCCACCAAGTGCTGGGAAAGAGTTAGACTGACCAAATTTCTGTTCTTCTAGAAGGAGTCAGAAAGTGGACTATTAATTAGATAAAAAAAAATAAGTTTAGAAAATAAATCCACCCTTTTAAGATTTAATAAAATTAGGCAATGTGATTAAAATTACCAGAATGGATGGGGGTCCTCAGGTGGTCTTGGAAGACCTTTCTGATGTAATGTAGTGACTTCAATGAGGCAACAGCAATGACTAGAAGGCATCTAGAAACATAGGCCTGCACAAGGTCCAACTTCTTGTCCCAGGACTGTGAACACACTGTCTTACATGACAAGAGAGATTGTGAGAGACAATGAGTAAGCTAGAGACTTAATGGGGAGATTATCCTGAGTCACTCGGGTGGGTTCTGTCTGATAACATCTGTCTTTATAAGAGGGAGGCAAAAAACAACCCTGTACAATAGAGGAACTTTTGGAGGCATCACCATCCCTGACTTCAAGCACTATTACAGAGCTATAGTCCTGAAAACAGCTTGGTATTAGCACAAAATAGACACATAGACCAATGGAATAGAGTTGAAAACCCTGATATTAATCCACACACCTACAAACACCTGATTTTTGACAAACAATCCAAATATGTATGCTGGAACAAAGAGAACATCTTCAATAAATGGTGCTGGCATAACTGGATGCAAACATGTAGAAGACTACAGATAGGCCCAAGCCTTTCGCCCTGCACAAAACTTAAGTCAAAATGGATCAAAGACCTCAACATAAACCCAGCCACACTGAACCTATTAAAGATAAAGTGGGAAATACCCTTGAATTAATTGGTACAGGAGACCGCTTCCTGAACATAACACCAGTAGCACAGACAATGAGATCAACAATTAATAAATGGGACCTCCTGAAACTGAGAAGCTTCTGTAAGGCAAAGGACATAGTCAGCAAGACAAAACAGCAGCCCACAGACTGGGAAAAGATACTCACCAACCCCACATCTGACAGAGGGTTGTCTCCAAAATATACAAAGAACTCAAGAAGCTAGTCTCCCAAAACACCAAACAATCCAATTAAAAAGTGGGGTACAGAACTAAATAGACAATTCTCAATAGAGGAATCTAAAATGGCTGAAAGACACAACATCCTTAGCCATCAGGGAAATGCAAATCAAAACAAGTGTTCAATATCATCTTACTCCTGTCAGGGAATGGCAAATCAAAAACACCAATGACAGTTTATGCTGGAGAGGATGTGGAGAAAGGGGAACACTTCTCCACTGCTGGTGGGAGTGCCAACTTGTACAGCCACTTTGGAAATCAGTATGGCGACTCCTCAAGAAAATGGGAATGAGTCTACCACAAGATTCAGCAATTCCACTCCTAGGCATATACCCCAAAGAAGCACATTCATACAACAAAGACATCTGTTCAACCATGTTCATAGCAGCATTATTTGTAATAGCCAGAAACTGGAAGCACCTAGATGCCCCTCAACTGAAGAATGGATAGAGAAAATGTGGTACATTTACACAATGGAGTACTACTCAGCAGAAAAATAACAATGGAATCTTGAAATTTGCAGGAAAATGGATGGAACTGGAAGAAACCATTCTGATCGAGGTAACCCAATCACAAAAAGACAAACATGATATGTACTCACTCATATGAGGATTTTAGACATAGAGTAAGGGATTACCAGCCTACAATCCACACTGCCAGAGAAACTAGTAAACAAGGAGGACCCTAAAAAAGAGACAAACTTTGTCCCCTGGAGAAGGGGAAAGGGTCATGATCCCCTGAGCAAATTGAGAGCATGGGAAGAGGGGGTAGGGAGCTACGAGAATGAGAAGGGAAGAAAAGGAAGGATGCAGAGGTCATGAGGGAGCAGAAAGGTTGAATCAGGTGTAGATTAGAAGGAAGGATATGTGATAGGTAGGGCTTTCGTTGGGGGTGGTAGGGGAGGAAGGGAGAGAGAAGGGAACTGGGATTGTCATGTAATTCAATCTTGTTTGTAATTCAAATTAAAAAATGATAAAAAAAAAAGAGGGAGGCAAGAAGGCCACAGAGCCATATGAAGTTGGCGGGATGACCAGAGAATACAAGCAGCCTCCAAAAGATTGAGCCAATTAGATAGCAGTGGTTTAAGGTACCTGCTGCTGAGCTTGTCAACCTGAATCTAATGCCTGGGACCCATGTGGTGGAAGGAGAAGTCCAGTTATCCTCTGACCTCTGTGTATACTTAAACATGTTTTGAAAAGAAAAGCCTCCCAAAGGAACACAGTACAGACGATACTTTCCAATTAGCTTTATAAGATCCTCCAGAACTGTAAGACTATGTATTTTTTTTATTGTTTTAAGACACTAAGTTTTGAGAAATGTGCTATAACTGCAACAGAGAACTGATACAGAGTCCTTGGCGCTGCTTTCAACAGTTAGAAAACATCTCTGATAGGTTCATCATTTTCCTCCATGGCTGGGTTAAAATCAAGGCACATAGAGTAGTAGAACTGACACTCGAAAGATCACAAGGATCTAATTCTACAGGCAGGCCTTCAAGAATTATTAGCCCGTTCTTTGTTGCTATAATAAAACACCGGGCAATAGATAAAAACACAGGTTTATGTTGTTCACAATTCTGATGGGTGAAAAGCCCAAATGGCCCGACACCTGTGTCCTCAAGAGTCCTGAGCTGTAACACGTGATTGAAGAGGCAGGAAAGGAGCCTGCAACGTGCAGAAGGGGTCAAAGGTGTAGGATGACCTCATTTATAGAAACCCCACCCCCATGGGTCAGTCATGACGGCATACAGATTTAACCCACACACTTGGGATTAGGACACAAACACAAGTGGATCTCTGTTGAGTTTGGGGCAAGCCTGGTCTACAAGCAAGTTCCAGGCCAGCTAGAGCTACACAGTGAGACCCTGTCTCAAAAACAAAGCAAAACACTCTCATGAGAACTAACATGAATCTGGCCACACTATGCTTATAAACTAATTAGCTCCCACCAGGTCCTACATTTCACAGGTCCCATGACCTCAGCACCGCCAGTGTGGGGACCATACTTCCAGTTCATGAAACTTTGAGAAACAGGGTCAAACATCATCCAACCACAAATACCAACAAACCAAACTTGCAGTAAAATATGTGCAAGCATAATTTCTTTGCATTCTGTGTGGTGTTCTAACATTCAGGAGCTGACTTTATATGTTTAGTATATAAGCAGTTCAAAGAGAAGAAACAGGTAATTCCTTAGGTTACTCTGCAGAAATAAGACATTAAGTAGATTACACTGGAGTCCTATAGTATTAAAAGACCAGCTTGTAACTCTGTCGAGTTATAAGTATCAATATGAGGCAGGATCATTCTTAACTTTAAACTTAAATCTTGCTTTGTAAAGTTGAAAGAAAAGGTGTTTGAGAAGAAAAGACCAGTGTAGTACAGGACTTCCCTTTGAGGGAGGAGAAAGGAGTTAATCTATCCTATCAATCTGGTAGCTTTACATTCAAGATGAAAAGATAGGAATAGCAGGGGTCCTGTATGTGGCTTAGTGGATAGATGCATTCTCCCCGTGAACAAGGGTCAGGGCTCAACCTCCAGCCTGCCCTCCCCACCAAAGAGAAGGAGGAGGAGGAAGAGAAGTTAGAATAAAATGATGTGACTATAATGACTATATCTGAAGGATATCTGGAAATAAAATTCTATAAAAATGCACTTCTTCAAATGATTATGTAAGAACAAATTATGTTTTGTTTATTGTTGTTTTTCTCTCTTTCTCTCTTTCTTTCTTTGGTGGCACTTCGAACTAAACCAGGGCTTTGTACAAGCTAGGCAAGAATTATACCACCTAAATCCCCAGTACTTCATTTCTTATTTTAAAACACGTCAAACATGTCAGTGTTGCAGAATAATATTGAAAAGGGTCTTAGAAGTCAAATAAGAGGATGCTTTTGTTTTACAAAGAGAAAGGATGAGGCATGCATAGGCAAAAAGTTATCTCCAAGTACACCAGTTGGTGGCAGGCCAGGCATCTAGCTCCTAGAAGGCCTCTCCACCGTACTTCAGCTCCTTACTGTCGTTCTGTGGTCTGGAGGTGTATGAAGGCTTTCGTGATTTCTGGTGAGTGATTATTATGATAGGAACATCTTTAGAGGCATGAGAAAGATCTGAGTTGCATTTTTAGAGGCAACAGGAAAGAAATCAAACATGAACAATAAGCTTTGGACTTCTGTTTCAGAAATCCATTTTTATTTGGAAAGTCAATATTACCTCATTTGACACATCAAACAAGTTCTAAGATCAGTCTAATTACAAGCTGAGAAACTGAGAATTACAGCTAAAATTAAAAAAAATGAATATCCATTTTTCAATGAAAAGATGACATAGGCATGACAAAATATGGCTAACAATTTATAGAAGCTGTGAAACAAAAGATGCAGAAGGAAAATGCAATAATATTTTTCAAGCTATCCAGATGGCAAGCAATCTTAATAAAACAGTACAATTATATAAGGTTAATTTTAATTTCTAATTTCAAAAATGAATCAGAGAATTATAGGACCTATGGAACTTGATATGCTCTCCAGATTGAGACCTGTTCATTATTCACAGAAATAGCCAGATTTTAAATACAAAGCTAATATAACACCACGTTCCCTACAAATTCAACTTCTAAGCCGCCTGTCCTTCTCTCTTGACACAGTCTAGAGTCAGCAAACCAGAACAAACCCACACATGCCAGAGGTTAAAAGTTAATTTTTTCAGGATTGCCTTATTAGTAACTTTAAAAAAAAAAGTAAACTAACACCAAAATATTCGTGGTAAAATCAGAAATTTGACAAAAGGAAGGTTCTCAACTTCAGCCTGAAAACAAATCAATGACTAGTGATAGATTGGGAAGATTACCAAGCAATTGTATTATACAACACAACTGTAAAAGTAACTAACATTACCAAAAAGAAGAATTCAAGTAAACAGCAGACAGACCTTTACTGACTCTTACTTCTTGAGTACTGCGTCACTTGAGTGCCAACACAGAAGGGATTCCTGGAAGTCTAAGGTCCTCAGCTTTGAAAAACAGACAAACTACCAATAGCAAGTAACACGAGTACATATTAGCCCTGTTTTGATACCATAAACAATAGCCTCTTTGTCACCCTATTCAGTGCCCCATGGCCTCAATTAAACTTTTCATCTGAGGACTGAGACTAAAACTGAGATTACCCAAGAATGCTGTGCCACATGAGTGAGAGTACTCTGGCACCTAAGACACAGGACAATCGTGTGAAGAACTGTGCCACAAGGCATTAGCTGGAGAGTACGCTAACACAACACGCATAACAAATAAATGATATTATCCATATATCTGTATTGTTGACTCTGATAAATACAGCTCTGTTTTCTATCTGGCCAACTCAATCATGCCCATGATTTTCATACACTCTGTCATATGCTGCATCTAACTTACACATTATCTTTAACCAAACTGTTCTTTACATCCAGCCATCTGCAAAACAGTGCCTGTTGGTAGGTTATTTAGGACAAAATGAACAAAAGCAACAACAACAACAACAACAACACATGCTCTTGAGAAGCAACTTTAAAGAGCTAATCTGGGTTGGAATCCTGGGTCTTTCACTTACAAGTGAATAGACTACAACCAGTCTTTTAGAGTCTCTGACCTACAAGTGTCCACCTCTAGAAGAGCAGAAGCAATAATGCACCCTCTGTGGACTTGTTACATGGCAGTGGGTCCATGCAGCTTTGAGAGTGTTAACCGCAGTCAAGCCTCTGGATACAAAAATGAATGTGACATGGTCCTTGCACCCTCCGGCCCCCAAAACCCATAGCCACCAAATTATTGCGTATTTGCTACAACAACAGCTCAGCCTCTGCAGGCTAGAATGTCTGGGTATTCCTCAGACTGAGAAAGCATGATAAACACACCTTGTAAAGCACTGACAAAGGCACAAAAGTCAGGTCCAGTCACCTAGAGAAAATCATGAGAAATGCTAGAATGTAGTTGGATAGCGTGAGTAATTGATTGTGGGAGGTCAGGCCTAAACTACAGGCACAGAGGAATGTCTCAACACTGGCCACACGCTGACCTTGCTAAAAAAATAAAATAAAAATAAAAATAAAAAACACTCATGAATGCACTAAAGCCTGTGCTGTGCATCTGAGATTCTGATCTATTTGGTCCACAGTGAACTAGGATGACATTCGACAGTGGTACCACCTGAGTCTAAGGCATGGCCAGATTAAAAATCACCATTCTAAACTCGTCTAAGAAATGCAGTTTATCCTGAGAGCACTAAGAAATAGATGCGAAGGTCTTTGTGATGATAGATATTCAATACACAGAATTTCCCATGCCTTTCCTTTGTTATTTACGGCACAACAATAACAAAAGTTCACCTTTGGAAACTGATGGCCCACGCCTGCTTACTGACTTACTAAATACAATTTTTTTGTTTTCTTGAGAGAGTTTCACTATCTATCCCTAACTGGCTTTGAAATTGCTAACTTGAAATTCACAGCAATATTCCTGCTTTAACTTCTGTGCTGAGATTACAAGATTACAACTCACTCAACTCTCCAAGTGTTTCTTACTACTAAAATATATGTTCTCCTGAAAAATTTCTACCTAAACTCTGTTGAATTCAATGAAAGCAACAGAAGTTTTTAAAGTTTTTATTTAAGGAAGAGAAGGAAAAGGGAAGTAGGAACTGGCTACATTGTGGAAGAACTCTGATAAATAGCATGGAAATTCAAATCTTTGCTATCTTATTAAAAAAAAAAAAAAACCGAGACCAAGTTTTTTGAGTGTCTACATTGTGGTAGACAATACGCCAAGTTCCTTGCAGAGATGTTTCTCAGAACTTCTTAATGCCCTTCTCCTTTGTTTTGCCATTTACTCCCTCCTCCTTGCTTTCCAAGTCAAACTTCAGTTCTTGTTGACTCTATGTAATGTGGACTTTTTAACAAGTGATTTTTTAACAAATAAACATGGTCTACTGCTCTTATTTCGTGGTTTTTTCACTGAAGAACAAAGGTTATGTTATGAAGATGTCGAATAAGATGACTTATTAGGAGGCCCTGCATCCGCCTTACAGAGTTTCCCCAAGTTCTGATGGCATTGACAGCTGTGGACACTGTGGCTTCCTGGATACTGAGGTCCTTTGCTCCAGTGACCCCCGGTTCAAACAAGCAGGAAGATAGACTGTGCTGACCCTGGCACCAGCTCCCATTTTCTCATCACTCCATTCAGGAAGCCAGGCAGGCTCATTACCTATTTATGCCTGAGCTATCTTCTGATCAATCAGTCTCTCAATCATCTTAGCCATTAGCTGCCCATTACTAGGCCTTTAATTTCAGGTCTGAACAAGAAAATGCTTACTCACATAATTCTGAAAGTCAGAGAAGACATTTAAGATACTGAGTAGCCTGGGAACAATACCAGGCTGTAACTAAACCTGAGCATAAGGAGCCCCCGGAAGAGCAGTGGACAAAATCCCTCAGGTGAAGAGGCACTGGGAAACTGAGGCTCTTCCTCGGGGCAGGAAGGATCAGGAAGAAATGAGAAGAGAGCTCTTCCCACAGTGGGCTTGATGTTTGACTTAGAAGGGAGTTAGGAAAACTTCCTACCTTCCACCTTCTCACTCGTGAGAGCTGGAAACAGCCATAATTGTCCTGTTGTGAGAAAAACTTAAAAGGTTGAGTTTGCTGCAGAGAACAATTCAAGTAAGAATGCTAAATAAAGACAAGGGGAAAAAACAGAGTAAGAAATTGAGTGAGCAGTTATGCCACCACAGTCTTAAATGAATAATTAGTCGGCTGAACTCCAAAGCCAGAAATTTCAAAAAGCAAATTTGTAAATAAGAGTTATATCTGCCAGCTAGGTTACAATCTGTCCTGGAGACGACTCCAGAAATGGGTCAGCTCTGGAGAGTAGAACTCAGAACTGTGAGTTCCTCACATCAAGATTTATTTTGGCACATTCTATTCTCTCTTTTACTTGGATTTTGTTATTTGCTCTGTTCACCGATACTAGAGGTAGGTGCCTGAGAATTAAGATCACTTACTCTGAGGGGCTATCTCCAGCATTTGCAGAAAGAAAAAAAAAAAGCTCAGGAATATCACTGAACAAAACCTCATGGTGAATGGCTGGCATGCACCAATTATTGCACTTGTTAGGAAACAAATTCCCATGGGGTTAGCCTTTACTTACTCTTCTGTGTCTAGAAAATAAAGCTACATAATTCTAGAGTACTTTTTGCACAACCCCATACACATACGTGCATACACACACACACACACAGGTCTTCTTGATCTGCCCTGGTCTACAGTGCCAATGATACTCCCGGAGTATTTTCATCCATAGCCCTCCAGCACCCACCAATAGCTTTCTTCCCTGTGATACGAAATGATAGAAACAAGGACTACCATAAAGTCATCTGTTCTTTGCTTCTCAAGTGGTGGGATGAAGACTGGTGGGAGGAATACAACAGTCATCTCAGTTACCCAATTACCACAGTAATGGAAGGAGAGAATGAAAACTGTATGCACATGTGTGTGTACATATGTATTATGTATGTATTATGTATGTATATAAGAGAGAGATCTAAATATCAGCCATCTATAAAAAAAGCCTTAAAAAAGATTTATTGAACATAGCCACAACATAGCAAGGAACTAAAACAGTAAACTATAACACAAATATAACCCTAAAATATGGGTTTCCACATACTACCAGCTAGCATCTCCAAGCTGCTTTGAAGAGAAACTCTTTACCATTAAGTTAAAAGGAAAACCAAGAGTCTGTCTACCATACCTGTTTAAAGTAAAGCAAAACTATCAATACAAACTTATTTTACATATACTCCATTATATATGTATGTCTGGCGTACAGTATTTTCAGAAATTCTACCATTAAAAATATCAATGAAGCTAGGCATGGTGGTACATGCCCCAAATCTCAGCACACGGGAGGCAAGGGACTGGCACAGGTTTGATGTGACTTTAAGTTATATATTCACTTCCAGGACAGCCTGGGCTACAGTGTAAGACCCTGTCTCAAACCTATGTGAAAAAGGCTCCAATAAATAAAATTTCACAGACATGGTGTCAAAATCTAAGGGATAGCAAAATAGCGAAAGTGGTCAGTTGTATAATAAATAAAGAAACTCTTGGAAGTAATTTATTCACATTTCTATTGTTTACTGAAGTAGGTGATTACTGGCTTCTACCATAGAAAGATCACTTAACCCTTAGCACTAAACACTGTCCCTGGAAAAGTGGAATGCATTTTAAAAATATGCCAGGCGATGGAAGCGCACACCTTTGATCCCAGCACTAAGGAGACACAGCCAGATGGGTCTGAGGTCGAGACCAGCCTGGACTACAGAGTGAGTTCCAGGACGGCCAGGGCTACACAGAGAAACCCTGTCTCAAATAAAAAATAAAAAGTAAAAATACAGAGTCTCAATTCTCTCTTTAAGTAGGAAACACTAAGAGATACTGTTTTAAGAAACACCAGAAAATTCTACAAATCAATTCATATCTCATAACACTTGTGTATACATACATGTGTGAACATGCACACAGATTAGGGCAAGAAAAGTATGCAGCCACCTATATGCCTATATTTGGAATGGGTAAATTCTGTAGCTTGCTGAATCTACCTACAAAGAGCTGCAAATAAAAGGAATAACTAGTGCTCTAGATGAAGGAAAGATGAGAGCCTTTGGGGGGTAGGGGATGGGTCTAGGACATGTTCACAGGAAGTCAGAACTACAGGCCAGCACTGTGTTAGCTCTGAAAGACATCCTTCTCCAGGGGCACAAAGACCATAATCCTCAAGATTTCTCACCAGCATCATGACCTCTCGCCTGAACACAAAAAGGGAATGAAACTGTTAGCCTGAGCATTCTTCACTTCCGGCATGAACTCAACCTGTAACAGAAACAATTTCATGCCAAAAGTTGGTGGAATGTGGGCAACGTACCGCCGGAAACAGAAAGAAAACCAAATAAAATAATTGGGAGCCACAGCCTCATTAGTGCAGGATGGTGGGCCTGGGGAGCCCAGAGCTGGACTGAAGCCATTTTCTCTGCCTGCACAGATGCCAAACCTTAACCAAACTGCACATACACAGGGTCTGAGATATTGCTTGCTGTTTTTCCATTGTGAGATCCAGGTCTCTGTATGTTTAGTGTTTTGATACAAAGTCGAATAAACTATGCTCCCTAGTTCTCGCCTCTTACTCCGCGGCAAATTATTATAATTTTTATGAGGACTCCAATCATATGACATAACGAGTTTAAAAAAAAAAAAAAGGATTCCTAAAGGGAAAAACCCAAGTTGGGTTTTAGGACAGTTTACTTCTTGTTGCTCTATGCAAATGAACACTTTAAAACAGCACAGAGGTTACATTTCATCTAACTTATTAAATCGTCCCCAGGGAGTGTTTATTCACTTCTCAAAATCGTAGGTGGCCTCTCTGTACCTCCCCCACCCAGTTTCAGAAATTGCCTCCTGGCAAAGGCTCCTGACTCCACATTCCCCAGACCAGCATCCTCAGCAAACTGCCACTGCACCATCTCTGTCCTTCTCTGACCTTCCAGAATGCTCCACCATCTTCCTTAAGACCAGCAAGCCTGAATGCAAGGTATGCCAAGGACTATGTGAAAACCACAGTGGACTCTGAGGAAGACAAGGCCCTGCCCACAGACCTTTATGGTCTGAAAAGGCATGTTTCCGTTATGCAAGGCAGTAACATAGCCCAGTTTTTAAAACTGTTTGGACCCAAAGAGCTTCCTTCTGTACAATAACTAAGGAAAGCTATATCAGAGCTGCACTCAGAACTCCAGATTCTACAGCCACATTTCCTGCTTGAATTCAAGCTCCCTCCCTTCCTATAAATCTTAGGTAAGTATGTATCAAGTGGCAACCTCTGAGATGCTGAAAGACTGAACAGGTTTAAGTGCAAAGATACATGCAGCAAAAGACTAAGCATATGTGAACAAAATTTCTTCTGGAATCAGTGGTCAGACTACTTTTGCTTCCCTTGTTGCTTCTAGCTGGCAATCCCTCTAGTCTCTGTCTAAGAGATCCTTCCCATTTGGCTTTATATTCTTCCACTCTCGACCACAGTACCAAGCGCCTCTGTGCCCCAAGTGCTCGCAATCCTGCTTGGCAGAGTACCTACTCACTTAAAATTTCCACTCTGACAACTGTTATGGGATGATGATTTGAAGAAACATTGTTTTATAAGTAGTGACTAACCACAAGTCAGAAGTACTTCTCAGGGCTATAGAAAGTGCTGCCTTCATATAAACCACTTCTTTGGTTTGTCGCTTGATAGTTATAAGCAATACCTTTTGTCATAGAGAGTATAGTCCTTGTCGTCATACGCATTCTACTTACTCAGACTGAAAATTTCCTTAGTGCCCCAATGTTTGCTACTGAGTTCGGCAGTATCTACAGGACAGGGGAGGGAAGGGTAGAAAGCTGGGTTCTAGGGAGTCTCAAAGAGTTACGGGATTCATTCTTCTATTGTGAAAACTGATTGATGACCCTGTTTTTAAAAGTTTTTTTTAAAATCTGTTTGTTCTTTTTTGTGGTGATAGGGATTGAATGCTTGGCCATGTACACACTGGGCACACACTCTACCACCAAGCTATGCCCCTGCTCAAGTTCTTCAGATAGTTTCTCTACTCATATTTCAATCTGTTCCAATGCTGAATCATCTTTCTTTCCCTCTTAGACAGCTAATAAAAGTCTCTTAATGCAATTTATGTCTACTTCCTCCCTTTGTGAAACAGAATATGTTCAAAGGTGAGTTAGAAGCCTCCTCATCTTTTATGCACAGTAAAAAAGTATATGCTACTTAATAAGCTCTTACAGCAAGTTAGCACTGAAATATCTACAAACACAAAGGGAAGTGTATGGCCATGCATGTATTAACCATAAAATGTAAGTATATTAAGAGTGCAAATATGACTACACAGAGAAGAACCCGGATGTATTATGTTGTGAAACTGGGGGACAAGAAAGGGACTGGGTTACATCCAGAGATCCTAGTGAACTTCTACCTGGACTTCCTTGGTCAGCAGTATTCTAAGATTACAGAGATGAAACTAAAAGTTGGTCTAGTGATAAGAATTATTCCACATGCCACCCCCCCCCAGGCACAGATAAGGATAATCACAAATATCATCCCCCAGTAAGACTTTTTGCACTGGCTGTGGTGGCACACACCTATATTTCCAAGATTGAGTCCAGCCAGGGCTGTGAGTTCCAGGCTACCCAGGACCAAATACCAAGGGCCTATAATAAAACAAAGATTTCCCCTCCCACCTTCTCTCCATGTGTGTGTGGTGGGGGATTATAGTCTGTTTTCTTGCTTTTTTTGTTTTGTTTTGTTTTGTTTTTGAGACAAAGTCTCACTCTTTAGTAGTAGATAAGGCTGGCCCTGAACTCACAGAGATCTGCCAGCCTTGGCCTCCTGAGGACTAGGATTAAAGGCTGTGCCACCATGCCTGGCAAGCACCTTCTTTAGAATAGCCATCTTCTCGGAAGACTCATGGACCACCCTACTAACATTACAGTATGAGGGCTGAGCATCACTGCAGTGACAGAGTGTTTGCCAAACATGTACAAGTCCTAAACTCAGTCTCCAACACTTAAAAAGAGATTGCAGCCTATGACTTCACACGACTCTGCCACCCCAAGACCGCCATGGTGTTTCCCGTCCCATAGTACTTTCTATCGGCTAATGCACCTGCTAAAATATGGACCTCAAAAATACAAAAAAAAAAAGTAGTCACTGACATAATCCAAGGGCCTGTTCCTCAGTAAGTATCAATGAAGTGAATTAAATGGATGTCAGTTCACATACCATGTCATAAAAGTAATTATCACACACATGTACACAGACATATTCACACATATGTGCTTATGCTATTGTGAAATAACAGAGAACCAATGGTACGTGTCTATGTTCCCAGTACTCAGGAAGCTGAGGCTAGCCTGGGTGATAAAGCAAGCACTAGGCTAGCCAAGGAAACATAGCAAGATCTTGTCCAAAAAAAAAAAAAAAAAAAAAAAGAAGAAAGAAAGAAAAAACAAAAGAGAAAAAGAAACTTTTCATTGTACACTACAGAGCCAACAAGTTAAAACATTATACAAAAAGGAAGAAGACTCCAAGTCTATTTCATGCTTCCCAAACTCAGTTTTCATATTTCGCAAGCATAAAAGGAGAAAGAGACAAACCAAGGATCCGCAGTTCTAGTGACAATATACTGCAGAGAGCAGGGACTTGAGAAGGTGTGGTTAATGGCTCAGACATGACTGACAAACCTAACCACACAGGGGATAGAAGTGCACAGAAAGCAGTCATATCTCTCTTCAAGTGAAATGTAAGACAAAAACCTGGCCCAAGGCCTCTCAGAGATGAAACATCCCATCACACATGAGCGCGTGCGCACACACACACGCATGCACATGAGGGCACACACACATGCACACACACACATGCGCACACACACGTGCGCACACGAGGGCACATGCACCAGCACCAGCAGCAGTAACAATTCTAGGCACATTTGGAGCTTTCTTCCTGAACACTTTCTGCCATGAACATATGATACTCAAAGAAAAGCATACGGGCTTTTTCTAACCTAATTATTTCTTAAGGGAAATAACACAAATAATTAACTCTGGAATAACAGATTTTGGAAAGAATGTTTGTTGAAAACTGTTGGAAATCTGGGAACACATGGTTGATTGATTAAGTGTTGAAATATTTATTAAATATGAGAATCCACTGCAAGAAAATGGAACTGGCTTGGCTCAGCTGAAGGCTGCATCCAACACTGGCCCCAAGCCCTGTGGATGAGAACCTGAGCTGAGGAATGAGGATCTAAGAGCATTGCAACAGCACCCACGGACGGTCACTGCTGCGATAAAGACTGGGAAGCCACACCCCCTAAGGAGGAAAACTACACACTGAAAATGACTACAAGTTTACTAAGAGCTGTATTTTTTAAAGGCTAAATTATACATTTAAAGGGGAAATTTTTATGGTATAGGAATTATTTCGCAACAAAGTTATTATTTTGAAAATAAATAAATAAATGAAAGAGAACTCCAGGGATTACAGCAATAGAGTGCCCGGGGTCACCCCCACCCTGCCCCATCCCTGCCCAGGGACTGGTGCAGAGTGCAGCAATAGAGTGCCCAGTGTACACAAGCTATAACATGGATCAGCACTGCAAACATGACGCTAAGTGAAAGCAGTGAAGTCTACTTGAAGCATCTAGAATAGTCAAATCTATAGGAACAAAAAGCTGTTTAAAAGGGGGGCCACTGATGGGCAGTGGTGGTGCACACCTTTAATCCCAGCACTAGGGAGGCAGAAGCAGGCAGATCTCTGTGAGTTTGAGACCAGCCTGGTCTACAAGAGCTAGTTCAAGGACAGCCTCCAAAGCCACAGAAAAATCCTGTCCCCCAAAAAAGAGGGTGGGGCACTGAGCTGGCTTGCAGGTAAAGGCACTTATCACCAAGGTTGGTGACCTGAGTTTGATCCTCAGGACCCACAAAGTGAAAGGAGAGAACCAAACCCTCTGACCTCCACCAGTATACCATGGCACACGTGAGCCTACACAACTCTAAATAAATAGCATGTAAATATATATGCACACATACATATTTATAAGTAAAACAAGAATTCCTTTGTGTCTGAGATTACCAAAGGTTACCTGAAGTCATAAAGATGGCTAAGGAGTTTATGTCTTCAGAATGATGCTTGAAGGTCATCTTTTAATATGATATATTATCTCTACAAATCCTGAATGTCTCTTCTCCTTCACCCTTGTTCTCAGATCCTCCACTCAAACTACACTATAAACACACAAAAGTACTCAGACTCAAGTAGTGTCCGCTATGGCTTCTTTTTCAGAACTAAGTTATCATGTGCAGCTCTTTAAGAAACATGGAGATCTCCTGGTGTACCACATGGGTAACCACCTCACATCTTTAAAAATACTAAAACATCTTATATTAGCATATACAGTTGATATTAAAATAAGGTAGGCCAGAATGGTGGTTCACACCTGTAATCCTGGTATGTGAGAGGTAGAGGCAAGGACAAGAGACTTGAGAGCTCAAGGGTAGCTGGAACTACATGGCAAAATCTCCAAAACTAAAAGGGAGTTGGGGAGATACAGCGATGGCTCAGAGAGTAAAGATGTCTCCCCCAGGCCTAGTGACCAGTGCTCTATCCCTGGGATCAACATAATGGAAGAGAGAGAACTGACTCCCACACATTTCCTGTGACCTTCATACATTCACTGTTTACACACACACACACACACACACAATTAATTAGATGTTCTTTAAAGTCTGTTACTTAGTTGATAAAGATTAGATTTATATATTATTTCTGAATTTCGTAATATGCCTGCATCTTTTTTATATTTGAACTACTTAATGGCATGTAATTAATTAATGTTAAAGTATATAAATAATGAGTATTAAATAGCACATTTTCATAAGACAAAGAAATATTAGAAAAAGTTAAAACAAAATATTAAGACAGGGATTATCAGGGGGCTTAACTCCAAGAAAAAAAAAATTAAGTATGGCCTTAGTTTAAAGTTACAGTTAAAAATTAAAGAATAACTTAAAAATTAAAGTAGTAACTTAGGGAAATCCTCACCTGAATATGTCACATGAACTCAAATTTATCAAAAGTGGTATGTGACACTCTTGGAAAAGACACACATCATTGTCTCAAAGAAAATGCTGCTCCTGGCAGCAAATGACAAAGTCTGGTGAATAAATTCAGCCACAAAGGTTAAATAGCTTGGATTTATCTTTGCTAGGAGAGACAGGGCTATAAACTGACGTGAGCGATTGTGTCATGGCGATTAAAGCAGCCGTGATACAGCAAGACAGCTTTATGTGGTGGAATGCCAGTAAGCTCACAAGAGTCTAAATTCCCGCCACTTCCTCTGCACCCTGTGTCCTCGGCACCACGCTCTGACTTGTCTGGTAAGCTCTGCCTTCCAGGCAAGGACTCTGATTTCAGTTCACAGGGACACTGTGCAGCTATTCAGAGAACCAAGGCCATTGGGGTTTTTAGTGACTGACCTTAATTTTGTTTCTAAGGTTTGTGTTTAGCAAACAGGAGCCTGTGTTTAGCCAGGTTGGCCCTCGTGGGTCCTGGCGGTGAGGACTAAGTCTGCGGCTCAGCCAGAACAGTTTTCCCCCATTGCTTACTCCTTTCTTCCTTCTGCCTCCGTCCTGTCTGCCTCCCACTTACTTCTCCCTTCCTTGTTCTTTTCTCCCCTCTTTATTTGTATTCTTGGTTGGTCATTTTACAGTTCCTCAGGTTTGGGGGAGAGGGCTTACGCAGAGGGCTGCATCGTACTCTCCCGGGCACACTGGGATGACCCTATGTCACTTTTTAGTCAGCTGTCTTCCTTCCTATTCCTCCAGGCTACCCCTTATTAATAAAGCCAGACTATGCATAGCCTTGGCTGTCACTTGTACGTGCTGATGACCCACAATTGTTTCTAACAGAACCCTGGCAGTACATTCTAACTGCATCAAAAACACACCAGGGAATCGAAGGAAATCTGCAGAACCCGGCCATGTGAAGCAGCAGCTCCTCTCCAGCATCCAAGGAAAAGAGAAAATGCTTTAGTCATCACCAGGAGCTGTCCACCAATCCAGCCCCAACATGCTAATCTTGCTGGTGGAGGAGACTAGTCTACCTAAAGAGCAAATGGGGGGAAAAAAATAAAAAGAACAGAAATCAGGAACTAGACATAAAGCTTTCCATACGAGGCAGTGCCAAAGTGAGAGGTGAGCCAATAAAACGGCCGGCCCTAACTGCTACTCCCATGGGTAGAACATTATACATTCATCTGGAATGAGAGCCCAGCAGGCCTGGGCCCAGAAAACCATCCTCCCGTCAGTTCTGATATTCACAGTTATCTAGTGATCTTTACTTGCAACTAAGAAATGAGGTGATAGGGCAGCTTCCGCTAAGAGCTAAAATGCCCTGGAACAACATTTTTTTAAAAGGAGAAGAAATATATTTACTTAACCTGCTTATATGTATGATTCTGAAAACCTCTTAGACACAAACAACAAACGGATTCTGGGGAAGAGAATAACTAAATTCTGAACTCCCTCTCTTTCCAGTTAGAACTGCTGGTATTTCTGGATCATGATACAGAATTTTTTATTTTATTTTCAAAATCC
Source organism: Cricetulus griseus (assembly GCF_003668045.3). Taxonomy (NCBI): domain Eukaryota; kingdom Metazoa; phylum Chordata; class Mammalia; order Rodentia; family Cricetidae; genus Cricetulus; species Cricetulus griseus. The sequence goes on from NW_023276806.1 coordinate 187,005,952, forward strand.
AGTTACATATAATAGTCTGTCTCAGAGAAGACAAAACAGATTTTTTTATCTTAAAAGGAACTAAAATCAGGAGTAAAAGGCAGTGGAAGTCTGAAGTCAGTTTTGATGCTACATATTTTTAAATACATGTAATTGAAAATTACATGTAAAATAATCACAAGTTATCCAGAAAGTAGAACTATAAGAGTTGGGAGTTTCTTAAATAAATAATATTTAACACAGATATTTTGACACAGATAAATGAGAAGTCCATGATAAATTAGTAACAAAACTAACTATGGGAATTATTTTCTGATTTCTACCCCTTTATTAAGCTATATGACCATGGGAAACATAATTTCCTCACCTACAAAGTATGTATAATAGCATCCACCTCATCATTAAAAATAATGAATGCAAATCACTCACCACAGTGCTTAGGGTACATGGCATGTGTTTGGAAAAATTAACTCCTTTATTCTCAACTCTTTTTTCAACTTTTTTCATTCTGGCACTTTTTATTACCAAAATAAACACATCCAACCAGATGTTCATAGAACTTACCATTTTGGTTATTAGTTATCTGTTTTTACTGGATTGATTTGACATTTGGGACCCTTAAGCTATTGGTACTATAGGGACACAAGAGATACACTATACCTTTCCTTTTTATGGGGGATATATGAATATAGACCTCTGTTTAGCATTTAATGTCCCTGTCAACAAAACTCTGGCTACAAGGCACATATAATTTTGGTGTTGATTGCTGAATAACTAAGAATTGTATTTACAGTGAAAGATTATAACCATCAGTACAATATCTACAGAAGACTCCCTCAAGAGCTGCTTTTGGATGTCAACTGTCTCCCACACATTCCATTATTTATTAAGATAGTAAAACTAAAGAATTCCTACTGTGTTCAGCAAGTTTCTTCACAGTGGTTTAACTAAATATAAACACAGGTATTTTTGATGCATTAGAAGAAAAGTGTAACTCCAATGGGGGAAAATAAAAGAAACCTTTGATTCCAATGCCAAAGGTCATCTAAATATCTTGAATGCCATCTAAAATGAGTATTCGGCCAGTGCAGTGGGGCTGAAGTTCCAAGTTCAAATCTCCTCTTAGCTTCTTTAAAAATGACAAGTTATGACCTACACTGGACTTCTATGGACCTAATGTACATCAGGCACAAAGAAGCTGATTTGAGGCATAAAAGTAAACACAGAGTTACCATATACTAAATATTTTACCGTGCAGTATACACAGTCATTGACATGGTTTTTGTTTCCTTTTCCTTCCTGCTTTCCACCATTCTCCCCATCCCACTTTGATGAGCATCTGTTTTCCCTGTGGTAACTGTGACACACTCACTGGAGCTGTGGAATGATGCCGTGATACACATTCCTTCCTCAGTGAGTCGGGAGGAAAAGAGCAGCTCTCTCTAAAATGGGCTCTAGAACAATCAAAAGAACACTTGGCATGTTCTGCAGTATGAGACAGCAAATAGAACTAAACATTCTTTACAAACCCATAAGCTCTTAGACTCATTTATGCTTGCTCTCCGTATAGCTGTGAAGAAAATGACCAAGAACTGGTTCCTTTTTGCACAGTAAAACAATGTTGTGGAATTTCATAGATAACTATATATATGGATATCAAATATAAAAAACCAGCAATGCCTGAATTAGGTTTCTTCTGTCATCTAGGATTCTATTACTATATTCATATAAATTTGAATTAAGATTAAATGAAAGATGGCTCAGCGAATAACAATCCTTGCTGCCAAGCCTGGTGACCTGAGTGCAATTCCCAGAAACTTATATGGTGAAAGGAGAGAAATGACTCCCGTATGTTGTCCTCTGACCTTCACATGTGTGTTGAGATATTCATATGTGTACATGTATACACACGCACATACTACAAAGATGGATGGACAGATGGGCAGACAGACAGACAGATGTAAAATTAAAAGAAGCTTATTTTTAAATATCAAGGGAAATTATCATTTTTATTCAAATGTCACAAAAATTCGTAGGTAAACAAAAATACACTGTGAAACTTCTCTTTCCTTCTGCTTATAGCCAAACTTTATTAACATTGAACTACTTAATTCAACAAATGCACATTTTTTTAAAAAAAAAAAGGTATCTGTCCTATCCTGGCAAACTCCCATCAAAGCTGTGACTCCTAGGAGTCCTTTTCCACAGAGGAAGTTGTGCTGCAGGCAACTGACTATTAAGCTGACTCAGCACTCCCAAATGAAGCAGCACAATTTTAAGGACAGTTCACCCATAGTATAGCATATGCCCAAATACTCACAAAATAATAGAGCACACTATTGGTTGCCATCTTGCCTTCATAATACTTATAAGACTGTGGAAAATTATAGATCCACATCCTTATTGCCATATGACAATTCCTTAAGAAGGTACAACACTTTGTAGAAGACCAGATGAGAAAAAGTAGATCTTTTACTCACTGACAACAAACACTTTCTGGTAGAAGAAATCATGTTGCATGCAGAAATATAAAACTATTGCTATAAAATAAATAACAGAATTTATAGGTAACTATGTAAAAAATAAGTTATCAAATAACCCGTTTCTGATGCTATAGTAAATTTATGACGCTTAGCCAGCAAAAAGAGCAATCATTAACAATTATATCCTTAAATAGCAACTACAGAGTTATCAATATTAAACCATCAGTAAAAATCAGTAGATGATACCTTACACAAATTGCTGAGAAAAAAAATGTAAGTTTTACCCTACTATCCAAAAACATGCAATTCTTTTATCAAAAATACTGTCAAGACAGAAGAAAAACATACTCAATATTTTGAATATCCCAGGGCTATTTTCCAAGATGGGAACTACTTCAGATTTGACAACCCAGAAGACAGCAAGGTTACCCACAATCAACTGTGATTATTCTGACTACAATTTCTAGTATTTTATGGCATAATAAGCTTCTACAAGGACTGACCCTCCCACTTACAATATGAATTAGCACACAATGGAGTAACTCATCATGCAATAAACAAAAACTTCACATATGGACTTGTGTCAATAAAGTCACCATTTCACAATAAGCTGTCATCATGCAGACTGAACCAAAATAAAACCTTTATATTCCCATTTATGGGTGAAAGTTGAAATAAGCGCACATCAATAATAAAAGAAGCCTGACACTCACCTAGTCTTTGTGAGCCTGAAAAACAGAATCACTAGACTTCATAACTGACTATCGTCCCTTGGTCAGTTGCTTGAGCTTGTCAAGGAAGAGGTAATTTCTGAACTAATGTAAGAGGTCTCTTCTGTCTAAGGCTATTCAGATTCACTGAATTATGTAAACTTGAGTAATTTGTAACTTCAGGGAATGTGTTAAATTCAGGTAATTAGGGCATCATTTGCATTCAAATGATGTCATAAAATGTCTAAACAGTCTTCCAACTGCCCCCAGGGTGTTACTGTTACTTAACAGACTCTTAGAGATTCACTGTATGCCTGTTGGTCTGGATGCTTTAAAATGCTGCTCATGCAGTGTTTTCAGTATGTTTGGGAGCTTAGTCCTATAAGCTTAGTTATATGAACTGCCACTTATCAGTGAATAAAATGAATAATTAAGCCTCCCCACTCTTCAAAATTACACTGATTCTTCTGTGACACTAGGACTACACCATAGGATCATGAATTTCACTAGCTAATCCTCCTTGCTGAATGATGCTTACTACGCCTTTGAAACCAAGTCCCAACTCCTCAGAAAGTCAAGAACTTGCTGCAGCAGCTAGAAGCCACACTCTTTTTCCACTGTTCCCACAACTTCATCTGCAGCTAACAAAGACAAGTCCTGACTTCCATGTGTCTCTGTATCTGCTGTCTCTTCAGCTAGACATGCCCGCTCCTTCTCTGTCATCTGGCCAATTCTTTAACTCATTCTCAGAATAGACAGCACCTCCCCCGAGAGCCCACTGACTGCTTGAGGGGTTAAGTGCTGGGCTTTCTGTTTCCACAACCCTCTGTGATCACCTCAAGACTGAAGGGCAAAGCGTTCATCCATTCATTTATTCTCCCAGGTGTCCGTAAACCCCTTAAAGGCTAGAACTGTGTCTTTTATCTCTAAATCTCTGTGGCCTTGATTTATTTTAACATGCTAAATAGCAAGAGCTCAAGTGAATAAAATCCTTTTAATGAGTTAATAAATGAATTACACACACACACACACACACACACACACACACACACACACACACACGTGCCTTATGAGCTCACAAGAAAAAATTCATTCAGATATTATTTCTGAAATACATAGTGAGTTGCTAAAAAAATATCCATGGGTACCTCCAATGCCACATATTCTATCTATTTATCAAAAAGTAATGATAACAAGAGCTACATAAAATCAACACACTTTCAGTTAAATTACAGCTCTCTGGAAATCAGAAATGCCTAACTGACAAGAAAACCCTTGAGTTTCCTTGCTGGAGGAAATGCTGGGTATAAGGCAATGAATAGGTCTTTGCAATTCTGTCAGATATCTGTGGTGTTCTGCAATTTAAGGACCCTGGTGAAGTACACTGACCTCCCAGCTGATGCCGATACACTGTTTGCACCTTTAAATACCAAGGACAATTTGCCATAGTTATAAATAGCATTACTTCCACTTCTGACTTCAATTAATAATCTATGCATGCTGCTTGATCTAAATTCTACAAAGTCATTTACATCATACCAAACAAGTTTACTTGGGCAGGGCCTATGGTATCTTCTGCCCCAAGTGGAGAGGCCTGTATGAGTCAAAACATCTCAGGAGTGTGTTTCAAAATCAGTGGCCTTTCACCAACAAAGAGAAGGGGTAGGCTTCGGAGTGTGATCACATGATGCAGAGACTAAGTTCCAGAGTCTGCTCCTCCTTCACTTTCCTCCTGCATCTCTGAGTCTGTCCTTCCTTTCCTTTCCCTCTAAGACTTGGGATTTGTTTTAATGCACTGCCTACATCAGCAAATACCCTACCATGGAAAGAGCTCATGTCTTAATAAATAAATTACCAGGAAAATAAAAAATAAAAAAATAAAGGCATGGGTGGAAGAAACCATACACTAAAAGAGACTGAAATAAACTAAGTATGCACTTTATTTCAGCTCTGGCTCAAAATGAAATATGCACATATAAACTATAAACATATAAGCATATTTTTGAGACAAGTAAAAGTTTTTCTGAAAGAATGGTTGCTTTATAGTATTAATTAATCTTATTTTTAACATGACAATTCAGGGTTACATTAGCTTTCAGAGTTTCACTACTGAAAATTTTAGTAAATAATATACCATTTGCATCACAGTGATTCAGAAAGGGGAAGAAGAGCAGTAGGAGACAGACAAAACCAAGACAGACTGTAAGTTACCAAACACTGAAGCTAGAGTTCATTATAATCCTCTGTGTGTGTGTGTGTGTGTGTGTGTGTGTGTGTGTGTGTGTGTGTGTGTGTTTAAATAAAAGGCTACAAACAAACATCAGAATTTTCTTCATAAGAATGATATTTGTTAACTGAAAAATAAGACACAGATTCCCTGTTTATGCAGTTTTTCCATGGAAACAAGTCAAAATAAAAAGAGACATAGACAGTTGCCAAACATTAATTCAGATAATATTATCCTTCAATAAGGACTGGGCATAGAAGGTTTTCTACTACAATAATCTAACTTTAATGGTTACCATAAGAAACTCTGAATTTCTTCCTATGTCAAAATGTTAATGAAGCCAATTATTTGGATGCAAATATAGACAAACATTTCTCAATCCTTCCATTTCTCACAGTTGAATAACTGAGTACATTACATTACAGTTATGAGAGTGCCACATGTATTTATGATGTGAAAGCGTCCAGCGTATCTTCAGTAAAGTGTACAACAATTTTCAACCGTGAGCTTCGGATGTACTTGCAGACCAATGAACCCTCAGGTTGATGCATACAAATAGAAGAACATTTACGTGGTCCCAAAATTATTTGCTAGAATTAGCCAGTGACTTCAAAATAATTTTCAACCGTATCTATAGATGTTTGGCATTGGTTTAAATGCAAGTACATTAGTTTGATTAATTTAATGCAATAAATTAGGGTTATTTTAAACAAATTAAGTGCTCAATAATACCCTAATTACAAATGGTGAAAAAGGTAGGCAGGACCGGTTTACAGAAGTCAGGAGTAAACGGGCATATCTCTGGTGCTCACACATCTAAGTGAGCAGGGGATTTTTGCAGTGTAGTTTGTTTTATTTGGGTTTCTTAGGGATGCCTAGTTTTCTTCTCTTCTCTTCTTCCTATTTATCCTGTGTTGTAAAGCCTTCTCTCAAGAGTTAAAACAACGAAGATGATGATGCAATCCTACCCAAACAGAATGTCCTACCCCGCACAGGTTTTGCTTGACTAAGGAGATGGGGTCTCCGCCCCTCGCCCCTCGCCCCTCGCCCCTCGCCCCAGGTTACCGGACAACTAGGAGCATCCACCGCCACCCCCTCAACCCCACCCCACCCCTTCTGCAAAACCCTGGGCCTGTGCTTCTTTGGGTTTCTTTTTTGTCTCCTTTTCTCCTCCTTCTTGCACCAGGAGCGTCATGCATGAGTCGCATTAGGACTGTGCTCTTTTCACCCTGCACACCGTGTCTCCACGGCAACCCTAAGCAAACGTGGGGTCGTGGGGCTGCGCCACGGACCACCTCCCTCACTCCGCCGCTCACCTGCTGGCCACCAAGGTCGCCCCGCACCCGCGTGTTGAGCCGGTCGTGCCAAGTTTCGTCCTCGCCGCCCAAGCGGTAGATGAGACGCAGTGGCACGATGCTCTGGCGCTCCAGGAAGCGGTTTTCGTCCCCCCTCTCCAGCTCCCTCCGTGAGGCGTCTCCTTGAAGGCAGGCAGGCAGGAGGGTAGGAGAAGTAGAGAGAAACGGCAAAAAAAAAAAAAAGAAAGAAAGAAAGAAATAATAAAATAATTACCCTGACCCACAGTCCTCCACGCTGTAGTCCTACATCTCCCCTACGAAAATTCCCCCGCCTCCTCCCTCCCGGACCCCATCTGGGAAGGACTCAGAGACACCAGCTGGAGAGCTCTGGACCAGCTCATCCGACAGCATCCCCGGGCCCGGAAACAGGGCACCCCTTTTCCATTCTCCTGTTCTTCAATGAAAAAAAAAAAAAAAAAAAAAAAAAAAAGGCATTTGACCCCAGATTGCTGATGCATCCTCGAGCCACCACCTCCACCACCACCACACACACAACACACACGTTTGCTCCTTTCTCGCCGCCCTTCAAATAAAATAAAATAAACACGCGCACGGTGCAAACGCGGATGCGGCTTTTTCCAGTGGCCTCCGGGCTCCATCCAAAGAGTCCTGGAAGCCCCGGGCAGTGCAAACTTACCTGCCTGACCGCAGCGCACCAGGGGGCAGATCCCCAAGACGCAGAGCAGCCCGAAGGACGCGACGGCCGCTGCTTGCATGGTGGCGGTGGCGGCGATCAGCTGCTCGAGCTCCGGCCGGCCGCGGGCTCCGGCTCCCCGCCGCCCCTTGCCTGCCCGCGCCGCTGCCTCAGTGCCGCATTGTGCCTCGCGGGCGCTTCGGTGGCGGGGGCAGCGATCGAGCGCCGCATCGGGCGCCAGGCTGTAGCTAAGTGGCTTCTAGCGCCACCCACTTCATCCCCAGGCGGAGGCCGGGGAGGGCGGCCAGCTCGGCGGGGAGCGGAGCTGGGTGCGCTGCGGGCCTGGTGCACTTGCCGCCCCCCCACCCCCCACCCCGCGCCGCACCCGGCGCGCACCGGAGTAGCTGGGAAATGTAGTTCCCTCCCCGCATCTCGCTGGTCTCCACAGCGACGCGACAGTCGCCACCCAGAGACTGCAGACCCCAGGAAGAAAAGGCGCAAAGGAGAGGTGAGGGACAGGCACCACCTGCACGACTGCAGCAACGGGAATTCGCCCGGCGGCAGCATCCACAAAGAGTCAGTCACATTAGGGCTCACGAGTTAGCATTGCTTGTGTTACTGAGCCACCGTGCCCCGTGTGCATGCCAAGTCAACCGTTCCACAGACACAGATCCTACTATGTGTCAGGTGGTTGCAGTGGTAAAAGACCTGAGTGTGAGTCACCGCTTAATTTAGATGCAGTTAAGAAAGGCTGTTTTGGTAAGAATTTGAGCGGGGGTGGAGGGGGCGCGGGCGGGGGTAAATGTTTTTATTTGAATGGGTATTGTGCAGTGCAGGTGTGTCTGTGCACAATGTGTGTGCAGTACTGTTGGCAGCCAGAAGAGACAATCTTGGGTTCCTGGGACTGGAATCCAACCCATGTCCTCAGGAGGAACAGTGGGTATTTTAACCCCTGAGCCATGTCTCTACAGGCAAGCCATTTTTTTTAAGTGACTTTTAATTTTATTTTATTTTGGGTACCCAGAAGAGAGCATTAACCCAACTCCAGAGGAATCAGAAGACATATCCTAGAGGTCTAGGCGGGCATGTGAAGTGTAGTTGAGCCCGATTCTTGGTGGTTTGTGTGCTTCCTCCAATATCTGCCAGCCTCAAGCCTGTACAGGTAACAGATAGGGGAACTGTGATTTCTCAGGCTGCCCTACCCCACCCCAATACAAATGTTGGAGACTCACAGAGATTTAAAAAATAGTAATAACATAATTGTTAACATAATTAGCACTTGCCCTTTACAGATTTTGAGTTTCCCATACACTGGCATTTGAGCCTCAGGTCAAAAAATTGAACAGGAGAAAAGAGAAAAATTAAGGATTATATTAAGTAGGCTTTTTCCCAGGGATGGTTCAATAAATGTAATCCATCCTATAAACAAACTGAAAGAAAAAAAATCTGATCATCTCATTAGATGCAGAAAATGTCGTAGACAAAATCCTACACCCCTTCATGGTAAGATTGGGGATACAAATGACATACCTAAACATAAGAAAGGCAGTTTACAGCAAGCCTATAGCCAACATCAAATGGAATGGAGAGAAATTCAAAGCAATTCCACTAGAGTCAGGAACAAGACAAGGCTGTCCATTCTCTCCATACTTGAATTCTTAACTAGAGCAATAGACACCTGAAGGAGACCAAGGAGATAAAATTTGAAAAGGAAGAAGTCAAATATCTTTATTTGTGCATGATATGATATGCATAAGTGACCCTAAAAATTCCACCAGGGAGCTCCAACAGCTGATAAACACTTTCAGCAAAGTAGCTGGATACAAAATTAACTCACAGAAATCAGTAGCCTTATCAGATAGAAACATCAAACAGACTGAGAAAGAAATCAGGGAAACAATACCTTTCACAATAGTCTCAAATAATAGAGAATATCTTGGGGTAACTATAACCAAGCAAGCAAAAGAAAGACGTGCATGATTAAAGCATTAAGTCATTGGAGAAAGAAATGGAGGAAGATATCAGAGTTGGAAAGATCTCCCCATGCTCTTTTATTAGTAGGATTAACATAGTAAAAATGGCCATCCTACCAAAAGTAATCTACAGATTCAATCCCCATCAAAATCCCAACACAATTCTTTTTTTAAGATTTTATTTATTTATTATGTATACAACATTCTGCTTCCATGTATATCTGCACACCAGAAGAGGGCACCAGATCTCATAAGTGAGCCATCATGTGGTTGCTGGGAATTGAACTCAGGACCTCTGGAAGAGCAGCCGGTGCTCTTAACCTCTGAGCCTTCTCTCCAGCCCCCCCAACACAATTCTTCACAGATCTTGAAAGGAAAATCATCAGCTTCATATAGAAACAAACAAACAAAGGATATGATAGCAAAACTGCATAACCAAACAACTGCTGGAGATACCACCGTCCTGATCTCAAATTGTACTACAGAGCTATAGTAATATAAACAGCATGGTTTGGGCACAAAAGAAAAGACATGTTAATCAACAAAATAAAATTGAAGACCCACACATAAATGAACAAACCAATGAACACTTGATTTATTTTTTACTAAGAAGCAAGAAATACACACTGGAAAAAATGCAGCATCTTCAACAATTGGTGTTGATCAAATTGGATGGCATATTTTGGGGAACTACATGTCATGAAGCATATTGGAATTTCAAAAATGTTCAAGTCTTCAAATCAGTGAGATAGTTAAGAATCTTACGTGGCATGCAGTTGTCTATAGCTTGAACAAGATTTCAAGAGTCCATTAGGCCTTAATAAACAGTATTATGTTTACTGAGAATTAGAGCCTGAGGCATAAAAAAGTGTTTGTGTTCTCCACCACACCATAGCCCCATTCCTGATCTGGTTCTCTCAGCTGAAAGGAGTTGTGTAAGCTTTATAATTATTTCATTGCTCTAAGTGGAGTGTCTACTTCTCATTTTTTAGGATGTTTGGAATATGTTAAATAATTTCAAAGAGCCAAATATACCGGTTTGATGAAACAAACATTGAAAAACCTTTCTTAAGGTTTGTTTTAGCTTGTGTTGCTACAGCAATCATAGCTTAGACGGGGTAGTTAAGTAACAAACCTTTAAGGAACTGAGATGTAACAGGACCTGGGTTTTGTAGTTAGCACTACAAAGCAAAACACAAGAACAATGAGACATTTGTCACAGTGGTAGAGGTCAGAAAGCTAGGAAGGCACTGCTGGGTGTCATGTCAGGTAAGGGCTACTTCCTGGACCTGTGGACACCAGCTGCCTTTTCCTTGTCCTTATGAGATACAAATAGAGCATCCTGTTCTCCCCACCACCTCTTGCTCTCTTTTATAATGCAGACATTAATCCAATTGTGGATGTTTCACCCTCATTGCCTAATTACTTCTGAAGGCCCCATCTTCAAATACCATCATAGTGGGATTTCAATACATAACTTTTGGAGTGATACAATCAGCCATTAGTAGAGGCTAAAAATATCTCACTCAGCATTATTAAGTCAAGAATCCTAAATGCTTGACATGTATGAGAATACACTAATAAATAACAAGTTATGTTTTTACTAATATATATAATATATACATATATGTGTGTATATATATACATAATATATACACACACACAATTTTTACACAATTTTAAGTGTGTGTGTGTGTGTGTGTGTGTGTGTATGTGTGTGTGTGTGTGTGTGTGTGTGTGTGTGTGTGTGTGTGTACATCAGGGGCACATGTATATGTATACACACAAGCATGTGAAAGCCTGACTTGAACTACTGCTATTCCTACCTCTTTCTCCTAAGTGCTGGAATTATAGGTCATTGTACCCTGTCTCCTCATGTATGTTTGAATAGAGAAGTTTCTAAGAGAAAAATGAAGTTTTTGTAGTTTAAGAATTTTATAATCTTATAAGTATATGTGTTTAAAGATGACAACTTGGGATTGCATTCTCCTCCTCTTAACAGTCAATAGTTGCCTCTAGCTCTTCACCAAGGGGAAACTCAATGAAGCCAGCAGACGGCACTCACATGCACATGTGTGTATGTAACAGTAGAAGAAAACATCATGAATTGAGGGAGACACACAGGAGGAACTGGAATGGGGAGAGAGCAGGTTAGAAATGTTATAAATATAGTACTCACGTATGAAATTCTCAAAAAATATTTAAATAAAATGACAAAAGGTTTACAAACTTTTGCCTTATTTGAAATATGAATATTGTAAGAAAAGAGAAGTGCACAAATACTTGTTTGTATAAAAAAAAATCTAAACTGGTACAGCCTGTGTAACTTCCAAGCAAGAAAAATACTAAAGTGTGTTTGTATCAGAGAATGTTTATTTTATGTCTAGCTAAGAACAAGCAGCAACATTTTATTATACTGAGATAATAAGATCATCTACTTAATCAAATAGATTTTTATCATATTAATTATATTATAATCAATATATGTAATAAAAATATACAGAATTTCTCAAGATGCCTTTTGGAAGAGCCAGGAAGGGCTCTCCAAATCTTTCTGAATGGGGCTGCTTCTAGGGTTACTTGCCTGTTTCATATGTCTATTTTCTTAATTTTTATTTTAATATGCTGATGCATTTATCTAATTATTCTTTATCAGTTTAAAAATTGGGAGTCGGATATCAAGGTAAAGAACCGGAATGATCAGAGGAGTGATAGAGAAGCCTCCAGTGACCTCCTATCTTTTTGGTTCCTCCATCCAAAAGAGCTGAGATCCTTTCTCAGCCCTTACTATTTCCTGCCTTACTACTTCCTGTCTCCTATCTGTCCTCAGTCCTCCAAGCCTCTATGATTAATTTTAGTCACCTAGGGGCTAGCTCTGCCCTCTGACTCAAAGCAAACTTTATTGTCAGAAAGCAATCAAAATATCTTACAATGTGTGTTGGCTTGCATGTAAATATGTGCACTGTGTGCATGTCTGGTACTCACAGAGGTTAGAAGAGGGCTTTGGGACATTTGGAACTGGAGTTTCAGGCCATCATGACTGTCATGCAGATGATGGGAAACAAGCCTCGGTCCTCTGCAAAAGCAGAAACTGCTGAGCCATCTCTCCAGCTCCTCTTTCTACATAATTGAATTAAACCAGAAATCACTAACACAAAGATAACAGCACCCATACCCACCAAAATATTTAAAGAATGCATTCTGATTAACAAATGTCTCAAAAGAAATATATTTTTTTAATAAATAGAAGCAACAGAAAAAATTAAAGCAGTAATCTATGAGATTGAAAACAGAAATCAACAGAGACAAAACCCCAAACTGCCTTTTTAAAAAGATCAATAATTAACATGGAGTCAAGGTAACTAATAAGAAGAGGAGACATGAATACTGACAGTAGAAATGAAAGAGGACCAATGACTGCTGATGGCATAGACATTAAAAAGGATTACAGAGGAATATTGCAGACAACATGTTAGACCCCCCAGAAAACTCAGGTATCTGGGGTCCCAGGCCACGACCTCGGTCACCCCAATCACCAGGCGGATTCGAGAGCTTGCTGCAAACTGCATGAGGCTTTATTGTAATTTAACAAGCTAACCACATGTTAGCTCGGGTCTTTCACCCACCCGCCATGGCGGATGGCTTGCAAAAGACAGCTCCTAGGGCCTCCAGAGAGATCTTATAGGACAGCGTAAGGGGAGTGTCTGGGGTACACACAGGCTCACGATTGGTGTGCCTCCAGGCTTGGAGGGTTTGCCCTGTGTTGATTGGTCAACTGGTTGTTATGGCCCATAGGCCCTCCCAGGGTGGTTGCTTTGTGTGTCATTGCTGTGCGCTTGTCCGTAAAGCACACCCAGGGTTGTAAAGCATAGCGCCACCAGCTAACTTCTGATTGGTTCCTTGTCACAAGGCAGGCATCTGACTTTCTAGAGACTAAGACAAGGTCATAGAGCACGTGTTCAGCTGTTATGGCTGCCAAAAGGGAAGCTGGTCCCTTCAAACATTAAAGATGCTGTCTTAGGGTTTTATGCTGTGAAGAGACACCATGACCACAGCAACTCTTATAAAGAAAAAAATTTTCATTGGGGCTGACTTACAGTACTGAAGTTTATAGTTCATTATCTTCATGGCAGGAAGCATGGCAGTATGCAGGCAGACATGGTACTAGAGAAGGAACTGAGAGTTCTACATTTGGATCCTCAGGCAGCAGGAAGAGAATGTCATATAAGACCTGGCTTAAGTAAAGCCCATTCCCTACTGATGCACTTCCTCCAACAAAGCCACACATCCTCATAGTGCCACTCCCTGTGAGACTATGGGGCCATTTTCATTCAAACCAAGCACCACAGGCACTGAGTTAATAATACTGTCCTTTGAAAACACAAAGCTTTGGTACACTGACAGGCAAGTCCTACCAAGCTTCAAAGGAAGAAATGATAGCAAATTCTGTGAAATGTCTTCTAGAAAATAGGAACAGACAGTTTTTTGTAATCATAAATGAGGTAAGCATTGCCATGGCACACACAAAAAAGAAAACATTATTAAAAAGAGGAAACTGTAGACCAGTATCTCTCATGAAAACCTCAGGAAGAAACTAGCAAATTGTGTCCAATGAACTGAAAGTAAAAGATTCATTTGATAGAATTTTTACCTAGTATTCTTGAGAAGCTGGGTTTGATTCCCTGCCCCACATAAACTCAGCACTTGGGAGGCAGAGGTGGGAGTACGAGAGGTTTAAGGGCCAGTGTTGGCTACAGAACAAAATGGAGGCCAGTCTGGGATCCATGAGATCCAGTCTCAAAAAAAGATAGTAAAAAATGGGATTTATTCTAGGTATGCAAAGGGGGTCAAATACATAAAAATTAATGTAATCTATCACAACAACAAGCTAAAGAGGAAAAATAATATGAGCATATTAATAGATACAGAATAATGAGATAATAACAAATAGTCATTCACTGAGATAAAAACTCTCACAAAACCAGGAAAAAAGAAGAACTTGCTCAGCTTGATGAAGAACAGCCATTAAAAGCATAAACCTAAAATGCACTCAGTGATGAAAACCCAGATGCTGTTCCTCTCCCAGGACAAGGCTCTAATATGCAAGCTCACCCTTTACTCAACATGGGAAGAAAGGATGACCTCGCCCTCACGAAGCCATAACACACGCAGAAAATGAATGCAGATGCCAACCTTATGCCTTCAACAACAACAAAAATGAGCTCTGAATGGATGAAGTGCAAAATGAAAATAAAATAAAAACACCTGGAAGATAAGGGGAGAAAAGCCAGCTGGCCTTGCATGTGTGGCTGTGGCTTTTTGAGACGGAGAATGGAAAGCATGATCCATGATCACTGTGATTAGAAGTGTCTGTGATACAAACAAACTCAATGGCACTTTGTGTCTTTGGAGGGGCTTTGTCTCCTAATGTTTTGGCAAGGCTTTTTTTTTTTTCTACCTTGCAGATTCTTTGTTGTTTTCAGGGGATTCCTGTGTGTACACACATGGGCATCTGTCTCTGTGTCTTCATGTGTATCTTGTGCTTTTTTCTTGCTCTTTTTCCTCTGTTTGTTTTGTCCTATTCTGCTTTGTTTTTATTTTATCATTCCAACACTTGTTGGAATGGTCTGAATGACCAATGGTGCCTGGCATTTAAAGCCACTGAAGAGTGGGGACATAGAGGAACAGCTTAGTCGAGTAAGATTAACTCACATTGAGTTTCATGCTGTTTGATTTGCCTGTGAATTTATTTTTAGGAGAGAAATGCAACCATTGTGTGTAAGGTAAGAACTCTTACAAAAGAAAAGGCTAAATAGTATTCTTTAAATGTTTCTACCCTTTGGCTAATAATAAATTAAAAGTAATACCTTAGGCTGAGGTGGTGGTAGTGGCGGTGATGGTGGAAGTGGTGGAGGAGGAGGAAGAAAACTTATGTCGGTGTTTTATATCTTAAATATCCAGGGTGGCAATGTTCATTAAATTCAGGTGGATTGTTGAAAATGACAGGTGATCTGGATGTGGTGATGAACATCTGAAATCCTAGCCCTTTGAGTGGCAAAAGCTGGAGCACTGTTGCAATTTCAAGGCCAGCCAGGGCTACATGGAGAACTTGTCTCACACACAACAAAATAGAACACAGTTGCCAACTAAGAGGTAGCCTTAATTGTAGTTGTAGTCAGCGTTAGAAGTGTGTGATTCTGTTCAAAGGGAAACATGGTATCTATAGCCCTGAATTGGGGAAATGCAGACTTTTCATCACATTCAAAAGAAAAATCAGGAGCTGTTTTCTCCCATTCACAGGGAAGGAATTACAACAGAAAAATCATTATCCCCAGTGTTTCTTATTCATTGTTACTTCATTGTGTTTCTATTTTGAAGAGCTCTGACCCATCTAGATGTCCTGGAAGATATTGCATTAATCCACTACTTTGGTTATATCCTTGCTGGACCAAGACTCAGGTTGCACATTACAAACACTGGTAATAAACATATTTTCCAGCAGAGTGAAAGGCTCAGGGACTTACCAAATCAGTAACTTTGTAGAGTTACAGTTGGTCCAAAACATTCCATAGAAAGTAACAAATTACAGCACACTGAGCCTTCCAAACACACCGAAGGAACTGTAGTGCCCTGTAACAGGCTTTCTTTTAGATCTACAGCTCACAAATAAAGACACAGAGACTTCTTAGTTATGAAAGCTTGTCTGGCTCTTATAACTTAATAGAATCTGTTTTATCTTGGGGATTTTTACCTTTCATTCTGTATGTCCTACTTTCCTGCTTCCTCTGTGTCTGGTTAATTGGTGACTGCCTGGCCCCAGGAGTTTCCCTCTCTCCTCTCTCAAGCCTTGATTCCTCCTCCTATTTATTCTCTCTGCCTGTCAGCCCTGCCTATCCCTTTACTGCTAGCTATTGGCCATTCAACTTTTTATTAGATCAGGTGCCTTAGGCAGGCAAAGCAACACATCTTTACATCATTTGAAAGACCCCCGAAGAGGCACTTTCGTAGAGGGAGACCCACACCCAGGAATCAGCGAGGCCACAAACTGGATGCAAAAAACAAGAGGCTTTATTGGAGACGCAGGTACCCGGGGCGACTTAGCTTCTGTGTGGCTAAGCGCGCCGAGCCAAGGGAAAGGGGTCCTTATATAGGGAAAAAGGCGCAAGCTAGGAGCAGGGATTCTATTGGATAATTCTAATGAGGCATTATACAGAGCTATTCCCATTGGTCAATGTATATGAGGCGCTATACAGGGTTATTCAAATAAGGCAAAGTACAGAGTTATTCAAATGAGGTGAAACACAGAGTCTTTCAAATAAGGCGAAATACAGAATCATTTCCATTGGATGGTTCAAATGAGACACAGAGCCATCCCAGATCAGCATATTCTCAAGGTCTGGTGTCTGGTGTCTGGTACAGCAGACTCAATTCCGCCCCCCTTCCTGATGGCTGACCTTGGGGGCGGAGACCTTGGGACAGAGTGTTTCTCTTCGGGCGGGGGCTCAGGGGCAGGGCTCCAGGCCGGCTCACTTGGTGTTTGTTCTCGTGCCGACCCACCTGGTGCTCGCCCTCGTGCCGGCCCACCCGGTGCTCGTTCTCGGGCTGGCCCACCTGGTGCTCATTCTCGGGCCGGCCCACCCGGTGCTTGTTCTCGGGCCGGGCGTGCGGCGGGTGGCGGGGAAAGGCCGCCGGGGGTGAGGATCGGGGAAGCCGCCAACAGGAGGAAGAGGAGACAAACTTGAGAAAGAAAGGGCTAAGGGACAGGGGTCTTTCACATTAAACAAATGCAGCCTAAACAAAATGTAGCATACCTTTCATAGTTAAAGCAATAGTCCACAATATAAACAAATACAAAAATCTTTTTCCAGATAGGGTTTCTCTGTGACTTTGGAGGCTGTCCTGGAACTAGCTCTTGTAGACCAGGTTGGTCTCGAACTCACAGAAATCTACCTGCCTCTGCCTCCTAAGTGTTGGGATTAAAGGCATGCGCCACCAACACCCGGCCAAATATAACAAATCTTTACATAGTTGAAGTAATATTTCACATCAGTGCCTGTGCAGTAAATCCCAATCGAAGACATTTTGTATTGGACCAATAAGAAAGATTGTCATCTACTAGTGAAGCCCTCAAACAGGGGACTCTGAGTCATATACCAGGTCGATTCAAAGGTTGTACATGACTGATAGTGGGGAGGGGGTGGTTACGATATTATGGCAAGGGACTAGAGCAATGGGACTACAGGAAAAAGTACCAGCTGCTTTCCCAGAGGACCTGGGTTAGATTCCCAACAGCACATGGTGACTCAGGACTCCCTGTGACTCCAACTCTGGGTAGGTCTGATGCCCTCTTCTGAAGAAGACAGATGCAGTGGAGGTGATAGCTAGGGTGACTGTGGACCAGAAGCCCACATTCATCTTGACCTTGCTTTGATGTCTGCTTTAAATGTGTGTTTGTATTGTGAACACACAGAAGCCTCTGTTATACAACCCCAAGTTTTACAATGGAAATTCCTTTGTTCCTGGCAACGAGAGGGCCAGCCACAGGGAGTGCATAGAATTGTAAACTCTGTATTTTTATCTCAAAAGATAAACTCCCAAACAGTCCTCAGTTCCCAGGTCCAGATCTGAGGGTTATGGGGGTTGGATCATAATCTTGTATTTATAACAAACATAAGAATCAGGAGGAGGTAGTGGGGCAGGGAGTAGAAGGATCTAGGGCTTGGTGAAACCTTAATGGGTTTGGACAGTCCATTTGGCATCATCATCCGTGGCTTCCATTTTCTTGACCTGGTTTAGTGGATCCATGGTGTAATGCCAGCTACTTTCACAGACATAGTAGTGGAAAGAATCACCTTGTAGGGGCCTTTCCAAGTTGGTTCCAGTGTTTCGTTGGCTACTAGTTTGACCTAGACAATATCACCAAAATCTAACAAAAAGAAATTTATGGACTTAGAAGTCAGCTGGGTCTCTCAGATGGTTCAATGAATAGTCTTTATGGAGAACTAGATGGCCTATAGTGACTTGAGAAAGGAATCATTAGAGAGGTCTGACAACTGCTGGTCTCTGAGTCTGGGAAGCAGTCTGGGCAGGTCTTCCAAACATAATCTCATAGGGATTGAATCCCTCCCTATATGGGGTACATCAGACCTGACTGAAGCAAAGCAAAGACTAGACTCTAATGAGAATTTGGCTAGGTTTTTGTTGTTGTTGTTTTGTTTTGTTTTATTTTACCTGCCCAAAAGTCTGAGATCTGAAACCAACATAGAAGGCTTGTAGATCCAAAATACCTTTATTCAGATAATACCAGCCAAGAGCAAGCCAGAGCATACCCAGAAATAGCAATCTAGGGAGGCCAGAGAGAAGAGGCTCCCATGTGTCTGCATCACCTTAAGAACCCCCCACGCATCATCCTGAACACCCCTTGATCACGCCCTGACAGGTGTGGTTAAGCACACTTGTAGCCAGCCCATAGGAGGCTACAGAGATCTATATGCAAAACCAAGTTTCCAATCTATTTCTACAGCTTTCACTATTGAAAGCTATGGTTACAGAAGTGGGACTATTATCAGACCCCATTGCTAGGGAGAGGCCAAATCAGGAGAACAGTTCCTGGAGGAACTGTTAAGATGCCGTTTAAGCATTTTTAGTCCAGATGGGAACACTTTACCCCTCCAGAAAAGGTATCTATAAGAACAGGCAAGTACTTTTATCCTCCTCTGGCCAGCAGGATCTCAGTGAAGTCAGTTTTCCCAGAATTTGCCAGGGTGTTGGCCTCTCATTCAGACCCCTTATTGGGTAAAAGATCTCTGCTTTGGATGTGCTTGAGCACAAACCTGGCATCTGGCTGAGACATCTTTCACCAGGCTGTCCTGTCTAGGTATAATATACCTTGGTCTGAGCATCTCAGAATGTTTTGTGAACCCCAGTTGAGTAGCCTGGTAAAGGTCAGTTACCAGAGTCCTGCCAGTTGTCTCTGGGAGAATGATCTTTCTCTTTGGTGTCCTCCGCCAACCTGTGGGTTTGAGCTGTTTCTTTCTTTCTTTTTTTTTTTTTTCTTTTAGTAACCTCTTGGTTGTTCCATGGAGTCTCAGGCATCGGTCCAAGGCATGTCAGTGGTCAGGGTATGTCATTAGAATATCAATAGGCCGCACTGGTCTTAGGACCATTTTTTGGGCATCCAGATCAGTGGCCCAGTAACCTCTTGCCTCAGAGGAGTCATGTTTTGATGTCCTCAAGTGGAGCAATGAAGGGTAGCAATTTGCAATGCAGAGGAAGCCAAGGTAATCTTGGTCTCGTAAAAAGTGTTTGAACCTTCTGCTTCTATTGTGTGGAAAAATTTGAGGAGTATTGGTATTAGCACTTCTTTGAATTTCTGGTAGAATTCTGCAATGAAGCCATCTGGCCCTGGGCTTTTTTTTTGGTTGGGAGACTTTTGATGACCGATTCTATTTCCTTAGATATTGTAGGTCTGTTTAATTTGCTTATCTGTTCTTGATTCAATTTTGGTAAGTGATATCTGTCCAGAAAATTGTCCATTCCTTTAAATTTTCCAATTTTGTGGAGTACATGTTTTCAAAGTATGACCTCAGAATTCTCAGGATTTCCTCAGTGTCCGTTGTTAAGTCCCCCTTTTCATTTCTGATTTTGTTAATTTGCATGTTCTCTCTCTCTGCCTTTTGGTTAGTTTGGATAAAGGTTTGTCTATCTTGTTGATATCCTGGAAGAACCAACTCTTTGTTACATTGATTCTTTGAATTGTTTTCTTTGTTTCGACTTTATTGATTTCTGCGCTCAGTTTGATTATTTCCTGGGTCTACTCCTCCAGGTTGAATTTGCTTCCCTTTGTTCCAGAGCTTTCAGCTGTGATGTCAGCTCTCTGGTGTGACTATTCTCTAGTTTCTTCATGTGAGCACTTAGAGCTATGAAGTTTTCTCTTAGTACTCCTTTCAAAGTGTCCCATAAGTTTGGGTATGTTGTGTCTTCATTTTATTGAATTCTAGGACGTCTTTAATTTATTTCTTTATTTCTTCCTTGACTCAGGAATGGTGCAATTGCATGTTGTTCAATTTCCATGAGTTTGTTAGGTTTTCTGCAATTTGTGTTGTTATTCAATTCCAACTTTAAAGCATGGTGGTCTGTTAAAACACAGCAGGTTATTCCAATTTTTTTGTACCTATTGAGGTTTTCTATTGAAAGACCCTCGAGGTGAGGAGCCTCCCTGATCCAGCCGGCCCACAAGAACTCAAAGTTCATTCCAGTTGATTACCTTCCTTTGGGTCTTTCCACTATTTTTTTCTTTTTTTATTAATTTATTTTTTACATTCCAATTCTAGTTCCCCTTTCCTTTTCTCTTCCCACTCCCTCCACTTCTCCCTCCTTCCATCTTCTCCACAAGAGAGAGTAAGTTCTCCCATAGGAAGACTACTAAGTCTGTCCCATCATCTGGCTGAGGAAGGACCAAGGCACCTCTCCACCCCCACACCCCTGTGTCTAGTTTGAGCAAGGTATCTCTCCATATAGAATGGGCTCCACAAGTCAGTTTGTACATTAGTGTTAGGTCTTGGACCCACTGCCAGTGGCCTCATATATTGTCCCAGTCGCACCATTGTCACCTATATTAAGGGAGTCTAGTTTGGTCTTATGTAGGTTTCCCATTTGTCAGACCTGTGTCAGTGATGTCTCGCTAGCTCAGGTCAGCTGTTCTGTGGGTTTCCCCATCATGGTCTTGACTCCTTTGTTCATATTTTCACTCCTCCCGTTTCACTTGTACTCCATTGGTTAGTTGTGGATTTCTGCATCTGCTTCCATCTGTTTCTGGAAGAGGTTTCTAGCTTCTCTGGGGTTGTGGATTGTAAGCTGGGTATCTTTTGCCAGTATCTACTTATGAGTGAGTACATACTATATATGTTTTTCTGGTTTTGGGTTACCTCACTCACGATTTTTTTTTCTAGTTCTGTCCATTTGCCTGAGAATTTAAGGTTGCCATTATATCTTACCACTGAGCAATAATCCATTGTGTAAATATACCACATTTTCTTTATCCATCCTTCAATTGAGGGGCATCTAGGTTGTTTCCAAGATCTGGCTATTATCAATAATGTTGTTATGAACATAGTTGAGCAAATGTCCTTTTGGTGTGAATTTGCCTCCTTTGTGTATATGCCCAACAGTGGTATTTCAGGGTCTTGAGGTAGGTTGATGCCTAATTTTCTGAGAAATCACCACACAGATTTCCACAGTGGCTGTTTGTACTCCTGATAGCAATGGAGGAGTGTTCCCTTTCTCCACATCCTCTCCAATGTGTTTTCTTGTCATTGGTATTTTTGATCTTAGTCACTCTGATCTGTGTAAGAGGGAATCTCAGAGTAGTTTTGATTTGCATTTCCCTAATGACTAAGGATGTTGAGCATGTCTTTAAGTGTCTTTCCACCATTTGACATTGTTCTGTTGAGAATTCTCTGTTTAGATCGGTACCCCATTTTAATTGGATTATTTGGTATTTTGATATCTAGTTTCTTGAGTTCTTTGTATATTTTGGAGATCAGCCCTCTGTCAGATATGGGGTTGATGAAGATCTTTACCCATTCCATAGGTGGACATTTTGTCTTGTGGATTGTGTTCTTTGCTTTACAGAAGCTTCTCAGTTTCAGGAGATTCCATTAATTAATTGTTGCTCTCAGAGTTTGTGCTACTGGTGTTCTACTTAGGAAGTGGTCTCCTGTGCCTATGCGTTCAAGTGTATTTCCCACTTTCTCTTCTATGAGGTTCAGTGTGGATGCATTTATATTGAGGTCTTTGATCCATTTGGACTTGAGTTTTGTGCATGGTGATAGATATGGATCTATTTGCATTCTTCTACATGTTGACAGCCAGTTATATCAGCACCATTTGTTGAATATGTTTTCTTTTTAACATTTTATATTTTTAGCTTGTCCAAAATTATGTGTTCATAGGTGTGTGTGGTAAAATCGGGGTTTTCACTTCAATTCCATTGGTCTACCTATCAGGTTTTGTGCCAATACCAAGCAATTTCAGGACTATGGCTCTATAATAGAGCTTGAAGTCAGGGATGGTGATGCCTCCGGAAGTTCCTTTATTGTACATAGTTGTTTTGTCTATCCTGGGTCTTTTGTTTTTCCATCTGAAGTTTAGTATTATTCTTTCAAGGTCTCTGAAGAATTGTGCTGAGATTTTGTGGGGATTACATTGAATCTGTAGATTACTTTTGACAAGATTGCCATTTTTACTATGTAGATCCTACTTATCCAAGAGCATGGGAGATCTTTCCATTTTCTGGTATCTTCTTTCATTTCTTTCTTTAGATAGTCAAAATTCTTATGGTACAGGTCATTCACTTTTTTGGTTAGTGTTACCCCAAGGTATTTTATGTTGTTTGTGTCTATTGTAAAGGATGATGTTTCTCTGATTTCCTTCTCAGTCCATTTGCCATGTGTATATAGGTGGGCTACTCATTTTTTTGGAGTTAATTTGTATCCTGCTACATTACTGAAGGTGTTTGTCAGGTGTAGGACTTCTGTGGTAGAATTTTTGGGGTCACTTATGTAAACAATCGTATCACCAGCAAAATACATAGTAAGAGTTTGACTTCTTCTTTTCCAATTTGTATCCCCCTTGATCTCCTTTTGTTGTCTTATTTCTCTAGCTAGAACTTTGAGTACTATGTTGAATAGATTTGAAGAGAGTAGGCAGCCTTGTCTTGTTCCTGACTTTAGAGGACTTGCCTTGAGTTTCTCTCCATTTAGTTTGATGTTGGCTGTTGGCTTGTTGTATATCCTGTTTAGGTATGTTCCTGTTATCCCTGATGTCTCCAAGAGATGGACTTTGTTGGAGACTTTTTCAGCATCTAGTGAGATGATCATATGTTTTTTTTTTCTTTCAGTTTGTTTATGTGATGGATTACATTGATGGATTTTTGTATGTTGAACCATCCCTGCATCTCTGAGATGAATCCTACTTGGTCATGGTGGATGATATTTCTGACATGTTCCTGAATTCAAATTGGTCTGTAATTCTCTGTCTTAGTTGTGTCTTTGTGTGGTTTGGGTATCAGTGTAATTGTAGACTCATAAAAAGAGTTTGGCGATGTTTATTCTGTTTCTATTGTGTGGAATAATTTGAGGAGTATTGGTATTAATTTTTCTTTGAACATCTGGTAGAATTCTGCACTGCATCCATTTGGACCTGGGCTTATTTTTGTTAGGAGACTATTGATAACTGTCTCTAGTTTCTTAGGGGTTATAAGTGTATTAAAGTTGTTTATCTGTTCTTGATTTAATTTCGTTATATGTAGGGAGAGACCCTGAATACCTGTAATGCTGACCAAGCCCTTTTGGGCGTGGCCACATGTACCTAGAGGCATAGGATAAAGAGCAAGGAGAGGAGGTGCTCCTTCTCTCTCGGGGTTCAGGACAGGTCTTGGAGGCATCTGGTTCTGGACTTCCCAGAGTGATCTGGTTATTGGCTACACGTGTGAGTTGTTCTCATTGTTATCATGTATAATATACCACCAATAACCATATTTTGCGTACAGTTGTGTTTCTTTTCATGTATATGGTACTTATCTAGAAAATTGTCCATCTCCTTAAAGTTTTCCGATTTTGTGGAGCACAGGTTTTTGTAGTATGACCTGATGATTCTCTGGATTTCCTCAGCATCTGTTGTTATGTCCCCCTTTTCATTCTTGATTTTTTAATTTGGATATTCTCTTTCTGTCTTTTGGTTAGTTTGGATAAAGGTTTGTCTATTTTTGTTGAATTTCTCAAAGAACCAACTCTTTGTCCCATGGATTCTTTGCATTGTTTTCTTTGTTTCTATTTTATTGATTTCACTCCTCAATTTGACTATTTCTTGGCATCTACTTCTGGGTGAGTTTGCTTCTTTTTGTTCCAGGGCTTTCACTTGTTCTGTTAATTTACTAGTGTGGGATTTTTCCAACTTTATGGAGGCACTGTTTTCATTGTGTCCCATAAGTTTGGGTATGCTGTGCAGTCATTTTCATTAAATTTTAGGAAATCTTTTCTTTCTTTATTTCTTCCTTGACCCAGTGGTGGTTCAGTTGATCATTGTTCAATTTCCATGTGTTTGTGGGCTTTCTGAAGTTAATTTTGCTGTTGAATTCTAAGTTTAAACTGTGGTGATCTGATAGGGAACAAGGTTTTTTGTTTTTATTTTTTTGTTTTTTTATGGATTTTTCCTGTGATGAATATGAAATGCCCTTCATTATCTTTTTTATTGATTTTAGTTTGAAGTCTATTTTGTTAGATATTAGCATAGCTACACCAGCTTGTTTCTTAGGTCCATTTGATTGGAAAGTGTTCCCAAACCTTTACTCTGAGTAATGTCTGCCTGGGAGGTTGAGGTTTGCAGCAAAAGGATGGATTCTGTTTTCATATCCAATCTGTTAGCCTGTGTCTTTCATAGGTGAATTGAGACCATTTACATTAATGGTTATTAATGACCAGTGATTGCTAGTTCCTTCTATTTTTGTTTTTGTGGTTGGTGATAGCATTCCCTTCTTTGGGGTTTGCTGCTGTAAGCTCATCTATTTCCTGTGTTCTTGTGGATGTAGGTAATTTCCTTGGGTTTGTATTTTCCTTCTGGTACTTTCTGTAGGGCTGGGTTTGTGGATAGGTATTGTTTAAATTTGTTTCTTTTTTTAAATATATATATATATCATGGAATAGCTTGTTTTCTCCATCTATGAAAGATTGAAAGATTTACTGGTGAAAGTAGTCTGGGCTGGCATCTGTGGTGCCTTAGTGTCTGCATAGTTTCTGGAAGCTACTTCTGGAAACTGCTGCTGTCATTTCACTCGGGGATCACTCCTCAATCCTGGGCCTGATGCTGAGGCCTCCCTCAGAAACTGCTTCCAGGTCTGAGGCTCGTGGCTCTCTTGACTCTACTCCCGGCCTCTGTTTCTATAGTTTTGGAAGTTGCTTGCTCTGCACTTCCTGTTTAATCAGGTAATATTGTATCCTTCTCAGGTCTCTGATGGAGTTGAAGACTAGGTAGTTATAGTTTCACTTGTTAACAAATTTAGAAGAGAAACTCACAAAAGAGTTGTAAAGTGTCTAAGGTTGGAAGACATAAAAAGATAGTTTGGATTGGTAATATAAGTTAGTATAGAAAGTAAATTAGATACAAAACTTTGAACTCACCATGATAGAATAGGATAGATAATGAGTTATTTACTCTGAATTTGCCATATCCAAATGGAATGCATATTGTTAATGTAATTCTTACCTGCATTTATTTGTACATAGTTACTGTACTTATTGTATATAGTTTTACTATGTTAGCTAAACCATTTTTTATTTAGACAAAAAGGACAAAATGTATGATATTTTCATCACATTCTGAAAATAAAGTTTGCTTTGAGTCAGAAAGCAGCTGACCAAAATTAGCTGATCCATTAGCTGACCAAAATTAACCATAGAGGTTTTGGAGGACAGGACAGATAGGAAATAGGAAATTGTAGCATGAATTCTAATTGTTTTTTAATAATAAAAACTCAGAGGCAGATATTGGGGTTAATACTGAGGATCAGAGAAGCAAAGCAGCCGGCCACTAGAGATTTCTCACCTCTACCAATGCTCAGACCAAAGGGGCGATCATGTCCTCAGACTGCTTAGACTGCATCATTCCTCAGACTGCAGTGTTCCTCAGTCTGAATCTCTCTATTGCTTTCTCCTGCCTTATATTCCTCTCTGCCCTGCAACAGCACTCCTGTCTCCACCTCCTTAGTGCTGGGATTAAAGGCATGCCACTTCAAGTGCTGAGACATCGTTGTGTGAACTGTTTCTCTTTGAGACTGGATCAATTTTGTGTAGCCCAGGGTGGCCTTGAAGTAACAGAGATCCATCTGTCTCTGTCTCTTGAGTGATGGGATTAAAGGTAGGTACCACTGCCTGGCCTCTGTGGATAACTAGTGTGGCTATCTTTGCACTCTGATCTTCAGGCAAGCTTAATTTGTTAGATCATAAACAGAATATCACCACAGGAGTTAGTAAGGCAGGGTAGAGAGAGAGGATCTAAGTCCTTTTTGGATTGCCGACTTCCAAATTTTTATTGATAAATAATTATATAAATGTTTCATTATAGACTACTCCAGCCTTGACTTCAATAAGCCCTGTACTTTCCCATTACACACAGACTGGACAACCAAAGTTACAGCTAGTTTTCCCAGAAGGTGGTCATTATCTCAATTTTCTCAGGGTCTCTTAAAGATGCTGCTTCCCCCAGACAACAGGAAGTAATTTTAAGAATAGGACACCCACATTCCCAAGAGTTGTGGTGGCTGGTTTTTGATCATTTGGTGGGTTATGAATGTTTGTTTTTGTTTAGAGAGTTGGTTGCAAGTTATTACTGATCATAGACAGGGAGGAACTAAGCAAGGGAGGTTAGATTCAAGAATCTTTTTTTAAAGGGGGGTAATATAAAGGCTAGAATAAAGGGGTAGATTATTGAATCTACTTTAAACTCAAAAGCAACGATTAACCCAAATATCTTACATTCATAGGATTTTAATATATTGATACATATTTAAGATTTTGTTAGAACATACTCCATATTCCTACTCTTGTTTTAGGTATTTTTTTAAAAAAGATTTATTTGTTATGTATGTTAGTGTTCTGCTTGCAGGTCAGAAGAGGGCACCAGATCAAATTATTGATGGTTGTGAGCCACCATGTGGTTGCTGGGAATTGAACTCAGGACCTCTGGAAGAGCAGCCAGTGCTCTTATCCACTGAGCCATCTCTTCAGCCCCCAAGGTAATTTTGTATATTGATACAAACTACCTATAGCTCTGACAGGAATGGTATCCTGGTAGTCTGAAGTCAAGGATTATCTTCAGCTCTGAAGGGAAAGGTATCTCAACTGAAGTGTTACAGCTCTCTTTTGGTGGAGGACAGTTTCCCCAGCAGTGTTACAGTCCTTGCTCCAGAAAAGGTTTCCTCAATGCAAGTGTAGCAACTGTGATCCAGCAGAGTCATCACAGCTCTACTCAGCTCTGCTCCAGAGAAATGTTACAGCTCTGCTCTGCTTCCCTGGAGTGTAACAATTCTGCACCACCCATGGAAAGTTTCCTCAGCTGGTGTTATAGTGCTGCGCTCCAGCAAAAGTTGTTACAGCTCTGCTCTGGTGACATTATGTCTTTATATCTGTTCTCTGGTAAAAGAAGGCTGTCTTTACCACAAACATCACTTGATTTATTGGGAGGGAGGAATCCAGGATAGTGGCTGCCTCTGACAGGGTGGAAAAAGTCAGCTCCAAACTAGATAGAAAGTGAATAAGGTATAAAAGTTTGGACTCACCAAGATAGGATAGATAATAGTTTCTCTAAATTTGCCAAATGCAAATGAACTGGACATTGTAAATGTAATCTTTTTTTTTTTTTTTTTAGATTTGTTTATGTATACAGTGTTCTGTCTGCATGTCAGAAGCGGGCACCAGATCTCGGTATATACAGTTGTGAGCCACCATGTGGTTGCTGAGAATTGAACTCAGGACCTCTGGAAGAACAGCCAGGGACCTTAACCTCAGCCATCTCCACAGTCTGATAATTGTTCTTACTGTATATAGTTTTACGTGTTAAGAGTTAAAACCTTTCTTTTTTACACAAAACAGGGGAAATGTTGGGGGACATTCGATCACACCTGTGAACCCTGAGTTTGCATTTGCATTAATTAAATAAAATTAACCTTGGGACAGGAGGCTGAGTTAGCAACTATTTTGACAGGAAGTTATCCAGGAGAGACACACAGGAAGTAGTAGGAAGAGATCTGAAGTGATGAGGCACCTTCTGGTTTGATAGAACGGAAACACAGGTCTTTCCAAGAGATGCCAGCCAGGAGAGAAGGTTTTCACTGCAGCCGTTGAATCTCAAGTCTTTTAACAGAATTCCTGCCAGGCTGCAGCCTGAGTCAATGGGCCACTGCTAGAGAAGTAGGCTGGTAACTGTGGAGTAACAATTGCTTCCTGAAATAGCAGTAAATTAAGGCACAGCCAACTGTGCCAAAGATAAAAACACATTGTAGTTCAGATGTAGTCAAATTAAAATTTAATACTACTGAACCATTCAGCTTTTATTAAATATAACTAAGGCAAAATAATACAAGAACACAGAACACTTGGAGACATATTAAGGTAAGAAAAGACTACATATAATTTTCCAAGTTTCTAGATTTTTAAATTCCCAAGTTAACTCTTTGGGGCATGGTCCTTTAAAATTAGAGTAGCAAGCTCTTCAATTCACAGCAGTTTTTCCTTTTTTCCTTTTTTTTTTTTTTTTGGTTTTTCAAGGCAGGGTTTCTCTGTCCTGGAACTGGCTCTATATACCAGGCTGGCCTTAAACTCACAGAGATCCTCCTGTCTCTGCCTCTCGAGTGCTGGGATTAAAGGGATGCATGCACCACCACCGCCTGGCAGTGGTACGTTTCTTTACCCCAGAAGTTGTTTGGCATAGTTTCAAAAACTTAATACTCCTGAACCACTTAGACAGCTTAGCAGATTAAAGGAGCCTGCCACCAGTTTGCTCTCTGGGACCCAAATGGCAGGAAAGAATTTCTTTCCATGGTTGCCCACTGATCTCCACAACCTCAACAAGGCCTATGAATCCCCCATCCCCACAAAGAAATGTAACAAAATTTAAGTGAATACTGATAACCAATTTGTTATATTTATGCAGTAATGGTGTATATTTATGCAGTAATTAATAGCACCATCTTTTGTACCATGCAAAATTGTTTAGTGGTAAATACTTCACGCCTATATAATAAATATATGTGATGAAATTCACCTTAAATTTTTCCTGTTCCAAGTTATTTTATAGCTAAGTACCAGATCATGTTATTCCTCCCAGACATTTCAAAACCATCCCAGCTACTCACTACATTATGTATCACGAATACCAAACAAGAAGTCATTTTTGAAGAAATTATTCTCAAGTTACTTATAACAGAAAGTCTATATTCTGTGTAGTACACTGGTTTAAGTTCTCCTTTACAATTTTTGGGACTGTTTTGATCCCTACAACCACCTCAGTCTGCACTGTCAGGAGCTGGGCAGAATCTAGTTGGTTCATTATCTACATTCAATGTTTCCAGTATCTTCAAGAATTCAAATAAACCGATTAGTATATTTTTTTTTCCCTTTCTACCTGGAATATTTTAGGCAATAACGTGAACCATGGAAATCTAAGCTAATGGGCAATACAATGTATACAATGTACAGTGCTTAGTTTTTGATATGTTTAAAGTCTCACTTGAAATTATTTCCAGTGATAAAGCAAATGATATTCATTACAATTATGACCATAGTATGTAAAATAAATCACAAGATTTTATTGTATAATTTGTAACAGCTACTCAATTCTGTAAAAAATTATAAACATCATCTTAGTATTTACATATGGTTCTAGCAACAAAGCTGGCAAAGAACAAACCAAAACCAAAAAGCAGACTCCTAAGAATTATATATGTATTTATAAAAATTCCAAGAATAAAACTGTCACTTCTGAAAAACACATTAAATACTAAAATCCAATGAATGTAGAAGCTGAAGGGGAAGAGAAAAATGTTGAGAGCAGACTACTTGAATTTTCATCCTCCCAAACATCTAAAACATCACATAGCCCACTGTTTTCAGTGTAGCTGGTAAACCCCAAAAAATCTGATTTCTCCCCGCTTGTTTGAAAAAGGTCCAGTAGAGACTGTACTGGTGACCCACAAGTTCTGTCTTCACACATAGGAAGAAACTCAGTTCTTTTTTTATCCAATTCAGCACTTGGGTCCACATTTTTTTTCTTCTGCCCTAATAACAGTCTCACTTTCCGCTGGATCTTACCACAAGGCAAGTTATCTGTATTCTCCGTGTCACACTCATTGGGCTGCTGAGGACCACAGGATGGCGTTCCGGCCTTCACTGTTAGCTGTTCTTTTGATGTATTTAATGTCACCAGATCAGAATCATGACCAAACACAAAATGAAGGTCCTTTTCTTGTAAATCTTTTGCTGAAAAATGTGTAGTATCTGCTGTTAATTTTGGTTGGGGTAGACTATTTTCTGGACTGAGATGAGAAACTTGTACACATGACCGTGGCACACCTACAGAGTCACCAACCCTCTGTTCTAAATCATTTCTATTAATAATTAATTTATGTTCAGAAACATCAAGAATTCCTTCCTGTTCATTTTTACATGGAGGTAGCTGTGTAAACTTCTGTTTTATGTCAGGTTCACTGGCATTTAACATGCTGGCTGCTTTCTCATCACGTCCTTTCAATCCCGTTGAAGAGTAGGACATGGGTTCTGAAGCCAACACAAGCCTTTGTTCAGGTTTCTGGATATCTTCACACTGAAAAATCTCCTCAGGCAGTTGTCCATTACTTTCTACCATGTCCTTCTGGAAAATGGGCTCCAACTGTAGCTTCTCCTTTGGTTCAGTGTTTTTCAGGACATTTGCAGAAACAGAAGAAAAGGAGCCAACGCTGTATTTTATTCTTTAAGAAGAAAAACAGAAAAATTCAGAAGTTAGAAATTAGTCAAACTATGAGTTTAAGAAACTGATTTAAGATATGCCAACACAAAAATCTTAACATTTACTTCAGCCGTTTTAAAAGTAAAACTCAAAACTCCAGTGTACCCACTTCCCTTCCACATCCTTCTCCCTCCCCAAGATAGCAACATCCAGAACTTTGAAGGAATCACGAGGAATTAAAATGACATGAGTCATGTAGCCAAAGGGAGACAACAGGAGCTGAATCTGACCTGACTTGGTTATCTTGAGAAAATATCAGCAATTTAGTGCTTTAGTTTATATTAATTAATGTACATTTTACTAGTTATGTTTAATCAACAGAAAGTTAAGTATTTACTGGAAACTGAAAGCAGAAACACACAATATCAAAGTACACTATTTATTTGTATTTCTAAAAGTAAAGTAGTCCTTCAAATTCACACAAATATATATGAATCAAAACTCTTCTTCATGTAGAATCTTGGAATACTTGGGATACTAATTTCTCTTAAACAATCCCAAATGATGTATAAATAAATGAATGAGAAGTTAACTGGTCACCAGTTACATTCTGAATTATCTATCACAAGAAACAGTGAGCAATGCACAATTCACCAGTCTTTACAACCAGAATGGTTTCCTCTACTTATGTTGTTCACCCTTTAAGATTCTTTTTGAGCCTCATCCACGAGGCCCTAGAGGTTTGATCCCTAAAAAGCAAAGCAAAACCAAAATGGGGACTAGAGTTTCTTTAAACAAATGGACGATAGCACTAGTCCAACTGTAATTTCAGAGATATTCATGAACTGAAAAGTAAAAATGGCACTGATAAATGACTAGGGAATGACTATTAAAAACTAAAGTTTTAAGTTTTCAGTTAGCCCCACATGACCACATCAGTAAATCAGCCATGAAGTTTCAGCAGAGCACTACAGGAATCCAGGATCTAAAGATGCAACACCCCTGCTTACTCTTCAGAGGCTGGATTCAGTATCACAGCTCTTTAATCTTTATGCCTTAAGGATAGGATAAAAATAGATAACCGAATTATCAACTCTACGGTACATACATATGAAAGCATTTCTAAAATTTTATGAGAATAATATAATTAGGTCCCAAATTGTCAGTGTGTAGTTACTGGAAACAGAACAGCACTGTATTCACACTTCAAAATTCTGCCAATGTCCTAGTTTGTAATCAACATTTTTAATCTGACAATAAGTTTCATGGTTCGACAGCAGAGGTTGACAATGTCACCTACTGCTCATATCTGGTCTTCAATTTAGTTTCTTAACTAATGTTTTGCTGGAATATAGCTATGTTCAGTAACTAAGCTGAACAGAGGCCACTGAACTCTTTCAGTTCACAAAACCTAAAATATCAACTCTATACTGACCTTAATAGAAAAAATTGTGAACTCCCTTTCAAAACCATGTCAGAGGGAGACTAAGTACCTTTGGTGGCAGGGAAAAAGAAGGGAAGAAGGTATTAGTTCTAAACCATATTTGTCATGTTAAAAAAAAAATCTATATTCCTTCTAAGAGCAGATAAACTTCAGAATAAGTTTTAGTTTATACATAAAATAGCTTTACAACCCAAGCAGAACTTGGGCAAATTAATTACCTTTTCTTTTTAGGTGTGTCTCTCTCATATTCCACAAAATCAAAAACTAACTTAGATACAATATCATCAACAACTTGATACTGGTTACTCTGTGCGAAGTTTTTGTGTTTCTCACTCAAAAGGTGCTAAAACAAAACAAAAAGCATCATAAAACTGCATTCAATAATTACATCAATTAAATAAATTCCAAATCAAATAAACACTGTCATTATATATGTCTGAATCAATTCTATATATGTGTATCTATTTTTTTCTCTATATATATACATAAAAAAAAAAAACCATATCTCAAACTCAGCTAGGAAGCACAGTAGGAACTTCACTCACAGGCACTGTGCCTCAGTCTGTAATCACTGCACTTGGGAGGCAACGGTGGAAGGACAGCTGTAAGCTTCAGGCCAACCTGGGACAGACAGTTACTACCCCTACTTTACTAAACCAGCATAATTACAGACTCTATTTTAAATATTTAACTTTACACCCACAGAGTAAGTGTAGTACTCACCCCCCATCATTTGAAACAGATGGGGACCACAGAAAAAGACAAACTGAAAATTCAGAGAACAAGTGATTGTGTGGTGTCCAGTAAACATCACAGAAGAGGTCAAAGATTGAAAGAACCAGAGAAACAGGAAGTCTGCTGTGAGACAGCATCTCCTAGAAATGACACTCAAAGTCTCCACGATAGCTGTCCAATCACAGAGTAAGAACAACATCAATATGCATGCCAAGATGGAAGGTAGAAATCTCATAGGACCCCAACCCTAGACAAAGAACTACAGGCAAGTAAGGAATTTCCAAGAAGAAATAAGTCTTCCCAGGAAGAGCACACCAATTGGTTATCTTATACAAAGTGGTCAGCCTGGAGTTGTATGCAAACAAGTAACATTTTATGGATTGAAGAGAATACATAAATAAGTCAACAATTTTTAAGGAGAGCCCATGAATTGTGAGAGACAGCAAAAGGTAGTAAGTGGGATTGATAGGGGTTGGAGAAGGGGGAAATGATGTATTTATATTTTAATTTAAATATTTTTAAAAGGACTTTATCTCGGCTAAACATGGGGGTGCACACCTTTAATCACAGCATTCGGGAGGTAGAGACAGGTGGATCTCTGTGAGTTCGAGGCCAGCCTGATCTACAGCCAGGGCTACACAGAGAAACACTGCCTCAAAAAGAACCAAAAGAAGGGGGTGGGGGTAGGGGAAAGACCTTTTGTCAAGACAAAAAGAATGACCTTTAGCAATCCAGTAACATACTAGTGTTTTATAAAGCACCTTTTCATCTACGACTGCATGTAATTATCAAGGTAGGGCTTATAGAATTAAATGAAGTCTTTTAATATGCAAGAACTGAAAACCTGTAAGAATCTAGAA
This sequence comes from Cricetulus griseus, assembly GCF_003668045.3. NCBI lineage: Eukaryota > Metazoa > Chordata > Mammalia > Rodentia > Cricetidae > Cricetulus > Cricetulus griseus. The sequence goes on from NW_023276806.1 coordinate 187,039,850, forward strand.
GAGTTTAAAAACAAACTAGAGTGCTGCAGAGCTGGCTGAGCAGTTACAAGCACTTATTGATCTTCCAAGACTTGAAGCTTGTTCCCAGTACCCAAATGTGGTATCATAATCACCACTAGCTCCAGTCCCTGGTAATCCAATTGCCTCCTTTAGACTCTACACATGCGCCATATGCTCGCACACAGAGTCATGTAAAAATAAACCTTAAAACTCAAAATCTATGACAAATGCTACAAAGTATATTATTACAAAAAGACGCATAATTGAAGAAATATCCAGGTATGAGCAAACAAATGTGCTCATTACATACTGATCACAACAGAGAGAAAACTTTTTCAATCTTAAGAGTGATTAGAAGGAAAAACAAGCTGGGCATGGTAGCACACATCTTTAGTCCTAGCAGCGGCAGATAGATGTAGATTTCTGTGAGTTCAAGGCCACTTTGGTCTACAAATGATGTTCCAGGACAGCCAGGACTGTTACACAGAGAAACTTTGTTGGGGGAGGGGCAAAAAATTAACTCATCCTAGTTACAAATACATATAAACCTATTTCCTTTGCCAGCGACACAAGCTAATAAAGGTATGGAATGTTTGCTTTACCTCCAGTACATAAAAATATTTGCATGCATTTGTGCACAGACCTTGTCTGTGATTCCTCAGGTGCTGTCTACCTAGACTCATCAAGTAAAGCAGACCAGCAAATCCAGCAATCAGCCTGTCTGCCCCAGTGTGCACAGCATCGTGCCTCTGGTTTTTATGCATGCTTTGGGGATCAATCTTAGTTCCTTTATAAGGAATTAATTGACGGAGACATCTCTTAAGTCCTCAAAAATATTTCCTAACTCAAGTCTCTTGGCATGTGTAGAATCATAGTAATCTCAAAAACATAAAAAAACAAGGTATTTTTTTTTAAAAAAAGATCTCAAACCTAAAACCCTTCAGTCCATGCTTCCAAAGTGCTGTGATTACAAAAGTGACCTACCCAAATCAGCTTCTTTAAATTAAAAACAGACAAACAGAACAAAAACCCTATCAAAGTCATGATCTTAAATTTCAATCTCAAATCTACTTCCACAAATTTACTTTCTTTGTGGTAACAAGCAGACAACTTTCCTTCTATCCCTACATTTTCTGAGTATCACATTAGGACCTCAAAGATTAATAAAAACAAACATTCTAGATTACTCTGTTCTCCCAATGCCAAGTAATTTCAAAAACATTTTTTTTTTTTAAGTTTCAAAACATAGAAGGAAGGGGGGGGACTTTGAGATATATTAGCTTTGGAGTCAATGTAATTTTAAACTAACTGTATTTTCTCCTTTACCATGTAAACAAAAACAAAACAAAACCACTGGTAAGTATTAATAGATTTTGTAAAATCCATATATATCTGAATATGGTTCTTGTTATGTTGTTCATGTTGTCCTAGAAATTATGCATTCAAATATTCATCCCACCTCAAATACTCATCCTGAGTATTTGAAACTAAAATTGTAATTTGTGCACCACTACATCTGTCTATCTTCTCTTAAAAGTTAAGCATTCAAATACTAACTGCTAAGATTAATAAGCACTTGCTATGCACTAAACTTAAGGGCACACAGACAGATTGCTAGTGATTCTAAAATTCTTATTTATCAGAGTACAAACTCCAATAGGCCCCATCTTTAAAAACTACCTTTATCTAATATGCTCTCGAAAGTCTTGTCTTTTGCAATTATTCAGACCAAAAACATAACTTTTCACTTATCCACACCTCTCAACCCAGAATTGTGTAAACCCTTTCAGTTTTATCCTTGAAGTGTTTCAACAACCTGGTTGAGCCTCAAGAACTCCCATCCTGCTTGGTACAGGCCATCATACCACTTCTGGATGGCTCCCTGGCTGATTTCAGTCAATATTGAGAAATTTGGTTACCTAGCTTTTCTGTAGTTCTACTTAGACGTCACTTAGTTATTTCTTTGCCAAGTCCAAATAAAAAGCAAAAACTCAGCCCTGCTTTGTTTCTCCTGCACTGACCTAATACCATCTATCAACATAGATTTTTGTTATTTTTATCTTATAGTTATATACTGAGTGCTCCATAGAAAGCTACTGAATGAATAAAAATTATTTTTTTCAATGTTGATTTCCCTCCTCGGGTTCTTAAAATTCAAGTGCTTCAGGCTAAAGATGCAGCAGTGCCAATGCATGCATGCACCATAATGTGCAGAGTGCTGGGTTCCATCCCTATCATAAAACATTTGGGAGCTGTTTCTATCAAAGAATATATTTATAATTACCATGCTTCAAACTACAACCAGAATAGTAAGGTAAGACTTAAACATAAAAATATATGTAGGCTTTTAGAAAGACCAATCCTGAGGGCAAAATGACATTTACAGTTTCAAGATCTTCGTATTTCTGTAAGCAACATTCACAATATCCTTTTTTTCTCTTTTCCTTCAATTGGAGTTGAACTGGGGTTCCACCACATTTATCACCATCCGTATTAGGTCTAGTGATAAAAAAAAAAAAAGGCAACAAAATTAACTGCTAAACTCAATGAATAAAATTTATTTTCTTAAAACTATCACATGCAGAATCTGCTATAATCACAGTCTTGTAAGAGCAAATATCTTTAACTGCATTTCAAGAAAAAAAAAAAGTAATACTCCGAAGAACAGTTCAAATGGTCAAGTGAAAAAAGTTTCATTATTTGATCTCCACTCTCATCTAAAATTTCTAAATAATGCACTTAGATTCAGATTAAACATAGCATAGATGCATTAAAAATATACACAGGAAAAACAAGCACACATACAACTACCATAGCACAAAATGTGATTTCGATACCCCAAATGTTTATGAAAACAAAAAAGCATTCCTTCTAAAATCACTAACCTGGGTTTAGGCTGAGCTTGCTTTTGGACGCTGGATGGCTTCTCTATGTCAAATGGGCTGCAAGGCTTGTGCGTAGCATAGTTTATAGAAGGCACACTGGTCAGCTGAAGGTAGAATGGCCTGTAAGACCTAAAGGAATAGAGGCATATACTGGAGTTTCTCCTGAATCAAAGAAAAGTTTAAAGCCTTGTGTTTCAAAAATCATGTAGTACACCTCAATCTTAAATAAACAACAGAGACCTGATAGGGCTCACCTTCTTTTCAAAGAACCAGTTTGGAGCCCCTCCCCCGCCTTGGGTCCCTCTCTGTGTAGCCCTAGCTGTCTTGGAATTCAACCAGGCTGGCCTCAAACTCACAGAAATCTGCCTGTTTCTGCTACCACTGCCTGGCTCGTAGGCCTGCTCCTTTAACAATTAAAAAGCTTTAAAATTGAAAATAATTTTTCATACAATATTCTGATCAGTCAGTTTCTTCTCCCTCAACTTCTCCTAGATCCTTGCCACTGAAAAGTACCATTTAAAACATACAAAAACACCTACCACCTTAACTATTTGAAACTACAGTTGAGTCACATTAAAACCTGAGTTATAGAATCACCATCCCATTCACTGTATCAGCCTTGGTTTTCAACCTTGCTAATGCTGCGGCCCTTTAATACAGTTCCTCATGTTGTGGTGACCCCAAAACCATAAAACTATTTTTGTTGTTGCTTCATAACTGTGATTTTGCCGTTGTTATGAACTGTAATGTAAACATCCGTATCTTCCAATGGTCTTAGATGATCCCACTGAAAGGGTCATTTGACCCCCCTCTCAAGGGGTCGCTTCGTCACAAGTTGAGAACCACTCACTACTCTAGATAGTTTCAAATAAACTGTACGGTTTAGTCACATGAAGCATTAAGCTGTGAATTCACTACCCATTCTCTACAGTTCTTACCTTGCAAAAACCAGAACCCTACTCATTGAACAATAACAATTTCCCTCCAGCCCTTTCCAACTATCAGTGACTGAATCCGAATATTCTGGATGCTTTATACACATGGGATAATGTAACCTCTTAGGATGATGTCTGGAAGGCTCATCCGTGTTGTGGCATTTCGGAATTTCAATGTCTTTAATACATTCTACTGACAGAATATACACAGACATTTATCTTCCACACTTCATTTATCCATACTGAGGTAATAGATAAATACACTGAGGTTGCTTATAACTTTAGGCTATTTCTGTTTCTTAGATACACGTGGAACTATCCTAAAAGAATTAATGAAGTCTCACTGTGATTTGGATTTGCATTTCTCTACTATATTTTATTTTTTCCTTTTGAGCTGTACAGATGATTTTTGTATTCTGGATACTAACTCCATATTAAATATATGACTTGCCTTCTTCCATTTATTGGATTAATCTTTAATATTGCTGTCTTGGTTAGAGTTTCTATTGCTATGATAAAACATCACAATGAAAAGCATACATGTTCTAATCACAGGCCATCATGAAGAGAGGCAGAGCTGAAATTTAAGGAACCTGGCAGCAGAAACTGAAGTAGAAGCCATGAGGGAACATGTTTACTGACTTCCTGCCCATGGCTTAATCAGCTTGCTTATTTTCTTTTACCATTATAATAATTATTTTTCTTTTGGTTTTTTGAGACAGGTCTCACTCTGTAGCTCTGACTGTCCTGGAACTAGCTCTGTAGACCATAATGGCCTCAAGTGCAGAGATTTGCTTGCCTCTGCCTCCCTCATGCTGAGATCAAAGGCGTGTGCCACCTCTGCTCAGCTTTTTTATTATTTTTAATGTATTTAATTTTCATTTATTTGTATGTGTATAGATGTTTGCCTAAATGTGCACCTATGCATCATATGCATCTGTGCATCATATGCATGCAGTGTCCAGAGGCCAGCAAAATGCATCCCATCCCCTGGGCCTGGAACTGGAGCTACAAATAACTGTGAGCTGCTATGTGGGGGCTGGGAAGCGAAGCCTGGTCCTCTGGCAGATCTGCCAGTGCTACTAACCACTGAGTCATCTCTCCAGCCTCAAGCCTGTTTTATAAAATCTACGACCACATGCCAAGGTGGAACTACCCACACTATTAAATCTTCTAGTGCAGTCTATGATTATAGGATATCTGACCCATTACCTAATTTTGTGACAAGATATTCCTATGCTGCTTAGGATGGACTAGAAGTTCAGATCCTGAAGTTGCAGGCATCAGACCTTGGCCTGGCCTAATTTTAAACTGCACCTTTTCTTCACAATAATACTGTCAAAATTTTTATATGTCTTAAAGATTTTATTATTTATTTGTAGATGCATGTGTGTGGGTGCCATGGACACCAGATACCCTAGAGCTGGAGTTATAGGTGACTATGAACTACTCAACAAGCATGCTGGGAATTAAACTGACGTTATCTGGAAGAACAGCTAGCATTCTTAACCGCTGAGCCACCTCTCCAGCCCCATAACACATTTTAAAAAGAAGTTTTCAATGCTTTAGTCACTTCAGTGAACACCCAAGAAAATTAGCTATATTCAACTCGGCCAAGGAAATAGCCAGAAAGCTAAGAGAAACTAATCTAACTTTTTTATACCAAACTAACTTACCTCTGTTTATTGATTTCATTAAGATTATTTCAGAAAACCTAACAGTTTGGAAAGCTATTATGGTAGATGTCATATTTAGGTTTTATATTCCCAAGTAATATCTATAATTTTCCCCACAATTATAGGGGGAAATCTTTAGTAATTGTTCAAAGTCTTTAGCCACAGTGATTATTTAAAATAATAAAATATGAGATGATTTTATGATTAACCTAAAGCAGATATTCTGAATTTAAATCTATAATAAGATGAAACTAAATTTAGTCTTTGAACATAAATGAATTAATGCTCTAGGCACATCACTGTCATATAAAGGAAATAAACATATTAATGGGAATAAGTCTAATCAGATTTTTCTCTGTAATACCAACACAACTTCCTACACACTAGACATTGACACTTACCGGTTCACATCTTCAACCTTTAAAAAAGGCTTTTTGAGTCTCCCTGCTTGAAAAGAGAATACCATTAGACACTTACAGATGGTACTTAAAGACTTTACTGTGGGTAAAATCCCCTGGAAATCATTTGATACCCACAGAGTTGAAAGGTGTAGGCCTCAGGTAAAATAGTTTCCAACATCATCACCCCAACCTGATCCAGCATACTTTGAGAATTTGTTTTGTTCTGTGAGACAGAATCTCTCTACTGCAGCCTAGGCTGGGCAGGAACTTCTCATACTCAAGCCTCAGTCTCCACACTGTTGGGATTAGACATTTGCCATCATAACCAGCCAAATATTCTTAAACTGATTGGCTCTGGTATTTTCACAATGTAAAACTATCTCAAAGCACTACCGTTTCATGTTCATCATAGTAAATAGGTTTGATCAGAACCCATTTTTTGTTGTTTTTGAAAATATTAATTTGGGAGCTGGAGAGAGAGAGTTCAGCAGTGAAGATCACATAATGCTCTCATAGAGGACCAGAAAAATTCAGTTCCCTGTACCCACATCAGTTGAGTCACCACTACCTGTGACCCCAGCTCCAAGGGATCCAACAACCTCTTCTGGCTTCTTTGGGTACCTGTACTATGTACACATATCCCCTTCCCACAAACACAATAAAATAAATATCTTAAAAAACTATTAATATCCTGGCAGTGGCAGAGCACACCTTTAATTCCAGCACTCTGGAGCCAGAGGCAGGTGAATCTCTAAATTTAAGGCCAGCGTGATATACAGAGAGTTCCTGGACAGCCAGAACTGTTGTACAGAGAAACCCTGTCTCCCAAAACAGAACAAAAAACCCGAACAACACAAACAAAAACCTAGTAACATGGGATAGGATAGTGTTAAATGTCCTCAGACTATCACAGAGTTCCATGTTCTCAAGATTACTAAAAAGTCCTTGAATAAATCATTTAGAGGATTAATTTATCTTAGAAAATCTTTGTAAGCATATACATTTGGATATACTGGAGATTGACTCTAGGTCAACATGCACCTGGGGTAAGTGTTCTACCACTGAATCAAGAGTCCTAAGCTTCAATCTTCATATATTTTTTTTTCTGCTCTCTAAAAGAAAATTAAACATTGTATTAGAATACTTACTTCTCGCCTTTTGTATTGTAGTGCCAGCTTTTTTTCCCTTTAAAAAAAGAAAAGATGCAGTGAAAACACTGGGTTTGAAAACAGCAAAAACTTCACAGACAATTGTTCAGTACCTTCAAGAGAAAATTCACAGGGAAAACACTGTATCAAAGTGGGTGGTTATTTCTGGGGGAAGGGGGGAATCTTGCTTCTTAAAATCAATTCAATCAAATAAACTGAATAGCACGCAAGAACTAAAGATAGAATTCAGTTCTACTTTACAGTCTTCCTTGGAGGCTTGTAGTGCTGGTATTGAACTTGGGTCCCACAGTCCTAGCTATATCTTTAGCCCTTGCACTCTAGATTAAATTTTAGCCCTCAACATTAATTAATGAGAACAAGGTATTGTTAGCAGTTTAGACCTAGGAGAAACAAATAGTTACAATTCACTGATTATATCTAAACTCTGGATAGCATTCAATAAGCAGCTAGGTAGGTATACAGGCATTTTACAGGAGGGAGCAGATTGTGAAGATCATGTTAAACGTGGACCTTCAGTCATGAAGGTGTCTGAGTGAATGAGTCAAAAATTAAACTAACTACATCTTTCTCACTAGAGAAATAACAAAAGATGCTCCAAAAACCCACAGAAGTCTCTGAATGTTTTCTTTCTTCCAGTTGTCCTGAGGGTACATTCCAGGTATAAACATAGTATGGGCAGTGCTGTGGGTACTATGGGAAATCCCCAATTTCTTACCAGAGTAGCTGGGAAAGGGACCTTTGAACAGAGGATTCAAGGAGCACGCAGAAGGGGCATCCCAATCCCCTGTGTACATATACACATGCACTGAGCAGAACTCAGCCTTGCACATGTTATTGATAGATCCAAAGTGCAAGATAGAAAGAGCTTTGAAAGTGGAACTAAGATTTAATCACTGCCCAAATCTCAGATTAACTCCTATGTAGTGTGTGTATAAAACAACCCCAATGATGCATAGAAGTCTTTGAAAACAGATTAGAATGCAACAGATTAGAATGACTTCATAACCACAAAATTAAGACAGAATTTACAGTCTGAATAAAACCTGAATAAATATAGGTGTTCAAACAACAGTAATGGCAGCACAGTGGCACACATCTTTAATCACTGCACTTGGGAGGCAAAGGTAGGTGGATTTCTGTGAGTTCCAGGACAGCTAGAACTATACAGTGAAACCCTGCCTCAAGAAAAACAAAACAGACAACAACAAAAATAACAGTAAAAACAAAATCAGTTTTGCCTAACTATTATACTAGATATGGAGTCTGCACAACACTGACAGTATCTTGTGTGTACTGAAAATTTACCTGACACATAAAAGTTCACACACACACGCATGCATGCTGAACAGAAATTGTAGAACTGAAAACTATGGCACTTATGATACAGAATTTACTGTGTGGACTCAATACCAGAATGCAAGTGACAAAATGAAGTGACAGTCAATGTAAAGATAATGAGTAACCATTCCCAATTGGAAGAGGGGAAGAAACAAAAGATAATCAAAACCATCAGAACCTCAGATGTATGTCCCTAGTGTTACTGGAGTTGTAGAAAACGTTAAGTTGCCTATTATATTACATAAAATGACCAAAATTACCAAACTACTTTTGTCTCCATCACTTTTTTTTTTTTTTGGTTTTTCAAGACAGGGTTTCTCTGTGGCTTTGGAGGCTGTCCTGGAACTAGCTCTTGTAGACCAGGCTGGTCTCGAACTCACAGAGATCCGCCTGCCTCTGCCTCCCGAGTGCTGGGATTAAAGGCGTGTGCCACCAACGCCCGTCCTCCATCACTTTTTATGTACTCTCTCAACTTTATTTTCTTTATATCCAAGTTGCTTAAGGATTGAATGTTGGAAAAGGAAACCACAAAAGAATGATCTGAAGAATAAGAGAAATCAGGAGGAAGCGAAGAGATGAAGAGCTCAAGGAAGGAATGGCCAACATTAGGAAAACCAACACAACTGGCTTTTAAAAAAAAGTTTCAAAATGATCTGGTAATCTCTTTAGGCATTTCATAGCTTGTCAGTTGAAAATGAGGAAGAAAAGTAGGAGCAGACATCTGCTAAATTTCAAGAAGATGGATTATGAAGATTGAACAGTAGTTAGGGGTGTAAGATCAAGGGATGGATAGAAAAAAAACCTTCTGTACAGAGGCTTCAAAGATGAAAGCAAAGAATGTAAAGACTGATGGCAGGAGACCATTAGGACAGCCACAGCGTAAAACTAATAGCAAAAACCTTACACTCAGGCTAACTGGCTAGACTGCACAGGATTTACAGCATTTCTATCATTTAGAGCAAATAAAATGTGTGTTTGGATTTTCTTACATAATAGGTTAATCTGAGTATTCTTCTACAGAATAAACAAAAGTATCTCTTAAAAATAGCGGCATCAGCTGGGCGTTGGTGGCGCACACCTTTAATCCCAGCACTCAGGAGGCAGAGGCAGTTGGATCTCTGTGAGTTCGAGGCCAGCCTGGTCTCCAGAGCGAATGCCAGGATAGGCTCCAAAGCCACACAGAGAAACCCTGTCTCGAAAAAACAAAATAAGATAAAATAAAATAGCGGCATCAAAAAAGAATGAAAAATGTATGCCATTACCCCAGAAACAATTTTCACTTCATGAATATAAGCTTCAAGGCAAATGATATACAAACATTATATAGGCATACCCATAAAATATTCTGACAAAGTATATTTGACTTATTAGGACATTACTCATAGATACATAAATTAAAAGCAAGCTATCACTTTTAACAGTACTTTAAAAATGTAGAAAGCAACATACCGAATCCCTCACAGAAGTACTTGATTTCTTGAGTGAACATAACTCTTTCTTCTTCTGTTCAATGTAGTATCTAATGTCTTTATTGAAAGAAGGACTGAAGATTAGCAATTTACCTTTGGAATTAAACAATGATATCTTAAGTGGCAGTAAACTTAGGTTAAAGGTTTACCATTGGAGTTACCCCCTACTATCAAAATTTTTACTATGCAAAGTTAAGAACTAAGGGACAGACAACAAATATTACCAAAAGATCCTTACCATCAATATGAAGAATCTTTACTCCCCATGTTAAGGCATTTGATAATATACTATTAGCAGGAATAAAATCCTGTAAAACAATGAAAAAACCAAGTTTACAAATCCATATAAAATTTTAATGCCTCTGAAGAAACCTCTTGCATAAATGTCCCTAAAGAATTACAAGAGTAATGAGGACCTTGTTTTATATTTTGGCATTTTATTTATTTATTTATTTATTTTCAAGACAGGGTTTCTCTGTAGCTTTTGGAGGCTACCCTGGAACTCTCTCAGTAGACCAGGCTGGGCTTGAAATCAGAGATCTGTCTGCCTCTGCCTCCAGAGGGATGGGATTAAAGGCGTGACCCACCACCACACAGCGGCATTCTTAAATCCATCCCAATTAATATATTGCTGTTTTGTCCGAGACAACATCTCACTTTGTAGCCTTGGCTTGCCTGGAGCTCAGAAGTCTGCCTGCCTCTGCCTCTCAAGTGCCAGGAATAAAGGTGTGCTCATTATGCCTAGTTTAACAATTATTGTACAGTTCTAAAGCAAACTTTGGGTGTCCAGTAATGTTTGAGATGGCCACAAGATGGGGGTGTTTCTCCAGGAAAACTAACTTCTGCTTCAGATACAATGAGATGATGGCTTAATTTAACCTTTTCTCATTAAAAATTTAAAGAGTATCTCCAGAATATGTGCAACTTTAATAAAAAATTCTGTGTGTGGTGTGTACATGTCTGTGTGCATGCAAAGGCTGGAGGTCAATGCCAGGTGTCTTTTTTTCAATTACTCTCTACCTTTTTAAACAGGGTTTCTTGCTGAACCCAAAAGTCATTAATTCAGACTGGCTCTCCAAAAAAACTCCAAGGCTGAGGATTTGAGGTACCTGCTGCCATGCCTGGCTTTTTACTTTTTATGTGGATTCTGGGCATCCAAACTTAGCTTCTCATGTTTTCATGGCAGGCATTTTACCAACTTTACTGTCATCCCCAAGTTAATTTCTTTTAATTACATTTACTTATTCTACATGAATTCATGTCTTTGTGCACGTGTGTAGGTGCACACTTGGAGATCAGAGGGCAATTTGCATGAATTAGTTCTTTCCTCCACCATTTGGGTCCTAGGTATCAAACTAAGGTCACTAGTCTTGGCTTTACCCACTGAGACATCTAGCCAGCCGACAGTTTAATGTTTAATAAAATAAAACTGGGTGTGGTGGTACATATCTATAATGGCAGCACTTGGAAGCAAGCTATATAGCAAATTTGAGGCCAGCCTGAACTACATGAGAATCTGTCTCAGATCAATCAAATAATAAAGAAGCAAAATATGCCCTACATTTTTTCCCCTTTCCCCTCCCTGTCCCTGCATGACATGATCTCCTGCCCTGGCTGGCTTTGAACTCAATTAGCTGAGGAAGTCCTTAAACCTCTGATCCTCTACCTCCCTAGTGCTATGATAATAGGAGTATGCTGCTATGCCTGGCTTACAAAGAGCTGGGGGTTGAGCCAAGGACCTCATGCATGCTAGACCAGCACTGTCCTAACTCAGTGAATTTACTCACATGATCCTTGACAGCTTTTTCAGCTAATAACTTCCCTCGGCTCAAACATACCTGTAAGAAGACCAAGAAAACAAACATAAGGTTACAGTACTTCATCAGAGAAAGGATTACAAAGGGGAAATCATTAAAGTAGATAAATTTCTCGATGGCTATGAACACAGCAAATATATGGTCAAAAGTGACTTAATTATTCTCTTGGCAAGACAGATTACTAAAACTATCCTTTTCCTCCCCCCCCAGTGGTGAAAATAACAAAACATACCAAGAATAAAAAAGAACCTGAATGAGACCCAAGAAGGTCAATTCTCTAGTAAATTTGTAACTATTAAATTAGCTAGCATCCACTGAAATTTTAAATCTACAATTTTCATGCTCACAATTTAGATTTTACTCTTTTCCTTTTTGGTGGCACAGTCTACCAGGCATTTTACAACTCAGCTTTATCTCCAGTCCTTCTAAGACCTTCATTTTAGATACGTCTCACTGAGTGGTCTAGACTGGCCTTGAGATTGCAATCCTCTTGTTTCACATCCCCAGGAGCTGGGATAGCAGGCCTTGTTTTGTATTAACCGAAGATTTAAGAAAAATAAACTTTAGCAGCCAGGTGTTGGTGGCGCACGCCTTTAATCCCAGCACTCAGGAGGCAGAGGCAGGCAGATCTCTGTGAGTTAGAGACCAGCTTAGTCTACAAGAGCTAGGACAGCCTCCAAAGCCACAGAGAAACCCTGTCTCGAAAAACCAAAAAAAAAAAAAAGAAAATAAACTTTATACAAAATTATTTCACTTTTAAACTAGGACAGCTTGGAAAGTAGCTGAAGGCTATGAGCGAATAGAGAGCCTGTTGCTAGTATATGACCTTCTCTCCAAACAGCACAAATGCACAAGCCTATTTCTTTTTCTCAAGTTATCTCCACTGCAACTCATGTTACCTTTTTTCTGTATTTAAACTGCTTTTATATGGCTACCACAGATAAGGAAGGTATGTTTCAAATGGCAACTGAATTACATGTCAGTCTAACAATTTGGATACATTAAGCATTTTATCTCTCACTCTCTTCTCTAAGCATTTAGACCAATTAGTTTGTCCTTCCTTTTGTCTTCCAACTTAATGGCAATGATTTGACAGGGGTGTATTGCCACTATTTTTTTTTTAAGCATGGATTATAACTTATTTTATGCAAGGTGTCAAACAGAATACTTTTGTAGGCTGTGTACATCACATGGTCTTTGTCACAAAGACTAAATACTACCTAAAGCATGAAAGCAACCCTAACATTTATACAATAATTACACAAATACTTTCTACATATCACAAAATATTGTTTCGAGTTTTCCACCAAGCTCTTGGATGTATAAAATCATGCCTAACTTGTCGGCTTTGTGAAACAGGCAGTAAGCTGGAAGTGGGCAGTTTGCTTTTCTCTGCTTTGAAATCTTTTAAAGTTTTTATTTTTATTTTTTTTTCATGAGAATGACTGGCTATTAACTTTCATTGTAAATTATTCTAAACAGAAAAGCTACCCTCTAAAGAACAAGGATATATATTTTAGGAATCAAGGTACAACTTGACTACACTATATTATTAAAGAAAAATAATCAGCTTTCAAAATGACAGCCAATGTTAACAATAGTGAGAAAGCCACAGAGCTTTGACTTTATAACCATTCCATCTATGTGCTATAAGCTTGCAAGTGAAAGCCCAGAGTCAGGTGTGAGGGCAAACATCTATAACCCCAGTACCTGGGAGACAAAGGAAGGAGGGCTGAGAATTTTGAGGTCAGTCTGGGCTACATAGGAGTTCCAGATCAGCCTGAGAGGATTACATAGTGAGATCTTGTCTCAAAACAAGAAAACCATGAGATCCACTTTCCTATAGTCTCAAAGCATATATACCACACTTACTCTGTCTGGAGACTTAAAGGAACTTCCATCATGGCTGGGATGAGGTGAGGTGGTTTCTGCAGTATATGCAGACTCTGGACTTGGTACAGGAGAAACTTGACCCAGTGTTTGTGCATACTTTGCTTCCTTTTTATTTGAAACAAGATAACTGATATCTTTGCTGAGAAATTCTTCAACTCGCTAAAAGAAAAAAAAAAAAAGCACTTTTAATTGAAACTCCAAAGCTATTTAAAAACATCGCACAAATTACAATTTGATGTAATCTAGTATCTTACAAATTGGTATTTCCAGTATTTCTGGGGCTAACCACCCAAAACGCAATTATAACCAGGCCACCGAATTTTAAATTTTACTTAATCTTAATGAATTAACTGGTAATCACAGTTCTAAATCATTAAGTTTGTAACATTCTAAGGCTTAAACATAGCAGAGAAAAGAAACCCTTTACTATACAAGCATAAAACTGTTGGAAGAAAATGTCCCAGCATGCTTTGTAGTACCAAATTCAATGTTATTAAAGATCACTCATCACTCAGAGGAAGAATTAAAGTAAGTCTAATAACACCAGTAGTACCATTAAATAACTGACATGAAGACTAAGAACTAAGCCGAAACAACAAATACTCTGTAAGAAGACTTTGTAAAAGCTCTATCTAATCTCTACAGTATTCATACCATGGAAGACAACAACACCACCCTCAATGGGCTGGTACTTGTTGCCAAGAATGACTTGAGTTTGATCACCTGGCAGAAAGGGAAAACCAACTCCTGCAGCTCTCCTCTGAGTTCCTCATTTTTAGGCCCTGCTCTCCCAGGTTCATGCTGCCAACCAGACCTTTATGTTTATCTTTCTCCAACTGCTTTATTATAGTCTGTTTAGAAACAGGCCTATCCTTTGTCCTTTTTCTTTAAATAGGGTCTTACTAAGTAGCCCAAGATGGCATGAACCTTTGAACTCATGATCCTACAGCCTTAGCCTCCCAAACCCTGAGATTATAAGCAAGCCTGGCTCTATGTCCTTGCATGGTTTTGATTTAGCTATTTTCTGTAACACTATAAAGTTTGCTATGTGTGAAAATTGACTACAATAAGTCAGTGGTTTAATTATCATGACTCTTCTGTACAAATGAATAGGATATTAACATGTTTTTATTAAGACTAGAAAAAAAAACATACAGAATGTAGTCAATTAAATGAAGACATTTTTGGGGTGATCTGAAGCAATAAGTCATAAAAAGGATAGAAATGCTATATAAAACTAAAAATTGGGGGAAAATATAACCTTTTGATAAAATTAGCGTTTGGATGTAAGAAATGAACCAACTTCACTGAATTATATAAGAATGATAAAGACCAGAACTAAGTACTTTTCTCCAATAAGAAAGTTAGTGAAGTGTGTAAGTCAGCTCTCTTTTCACCATATGCGTCCCAAGGATCACACTCGGGTCACCAGGTGAGGCAGCAAATGCCCTGCCTTGCAAGCTACCTCATTGGCTCAGTACTTTTCCCTAGGGGGAGAGTGCAGATGCAATCTCCATTAATATAAATTATGCAGCAGAGCCTTTTTGCATTTGAGGAAATCACAGGGTCAGTACATCTGTACTGGTATGGATAAGCCTCACCTTGGGAAAATCATCATGATCATGGTAACTCCCCTAGCACATAAGTATAATATTACATATTACATTTTTAATATGTTCACTGAGCTATTTGAAACCACTAATGGTAAAAAATCTGACACATACAGAATCAAATCTTCCTTAACTATATGGCAGACGTAATTCAAAATGTTTCTTGAAAATACGTTAGGAAGTGCTGAAGCTGGGAGAGAAAGAAAGGGTTAGTGGAAGTGATTCCTGTTCCAGTGGTCACACTGCTAACTTAGTCAAAGCTTCTTTTACAGATTTCCCCACACGAGGCTTATAGACAGATTGTCTGAAGCATCTACTGCTAAAAACACAAAGTTAACACATTGGGCAACGTAACTGAGAAAGCTATGAAGCAACTATTAGCCACCGAGAGTTAAAGAGTAGTGGCGTACCACACTACTCTGGGAATTAGACTAGCAGACAGTACTCTGATTCTAAAGCAGAGGGGTCTTTACACATACCTAAGGCGCTAAGCACATCATTCCCTTGAAAGGACATAGTCAATGATGGCAGGTCTATCAACCAAGACCTCTAGAAGTGCAACTATATGGGCCATTATGATGAATGCCACCATAAATACGTGACAATAGTGGAAAAGGAGGATGCTCAGGGGAAGGGACCTAGTTAAAAAGAGAGTGAGCAAGACTCGAACGACAAGGACGGATAATGGGGGTAACTAATTATGATGTAATTTGTGTATGAAAGTAACTGACGAAAAATAAAAAAATGAAATTCCTTCAAAACAAATGAATATGAAATTCTTTTCATATTCAAAGTAAAATTCTATTTAACCCCCCACAAAGAAAGTAGAAAAATTTCAAGGGCAAGTAAGTAAAATATCATATCAACAAAAAATTCTAAGGAATCTGAAATTTCCAGATTGGAAACACTCAAACTTTCAGAAACTCAAAATTCCAGTCCAGCAAAAACCTCTGAAACAGTAAAAATCCCAATAACCTCATTTGCTGGAACTTAGGCAATATCAACATTACACCTAAGAAATCTTTTAGACTTTCGACAAAGTTTTTTAATCATCTAAATAATGTATGTAAGAGGGAAGACAACTATTACTTCAAAACTGTTCCCTCAATGACTGGCTTCTGTTGACTCAGCAGTTACACACACACACAGTATATTTTTGAGGGTTTCTCAGTTTAATAGCTCTGTAGACCAGGCTGGCCTCCAACCTAGAGATCCACTGGCTTCTGCCTCCCAAGTGCTGGAACTAAAGACGTGTGCCACCACTGCCCAGCACTATTTTAACACCTAACAGTCCTGTGTGGTCCCCACCCCACCCCTAGTATCAGTCAATAAGTTCGTGCTATTCAGGAAAGCAGTTCACTAGGACCAAGGACTCTCTTCCCTTTATACTTAACCACTTATCGCAGTTACTTACCAGGTTACGAAAAGCTAAAACATGTTTTCTTTGCCTTTGGTTTTGGGACTTGAGCATAGAAAATCTTGCACATGCTCAGTAGGTGCTAGACCACTGGGTTACACTCCCAATCCCCAAATTCATCACTAACAAAAAACAATTCATAGTTTTTAGGCTGCTATTGATTAAATGGCTATAGATTTCCAAAATGATAGAGTTTGAGCCTAATTTTTTATTTTTTTGTGAGTGCAGTTTTCACTTACCCCACCGAGATCCTTTATGTCCTTTTGTAGTTTTTCACATATGGTAATGGAAGGCAAGTCAAGGTAAAATATTTTTCCACAAAGAGGCTTATATTTGGATTTTTCCAGCCTATTATCAGTTTTCAGGGATTTCAAAGATGGTCTGTTCTTTTCATTTTTGTCTTGGATGCCACCTGTGATTACAAAAACAATCAGGTAATGCTTTATACAGACAAAAAAATTTAACTGCTTAGAAAATGTTCAACAACCTTACCACAGAAAGGAAAACTTGTTAGTCATACCAACTTAAGGAGTTGGGTTCTAAATGTACTGCTGAATATCACACTTAGGATGAAGGCAAACTGCCCTGCATGCTTCCCACAAATTCTGTACTGGAAAACAAGAGCTCAATCCGCAGGTAGTACATTATTTATTCCTTTTCATGTATGAAGGCAGGGAACTCTATATAAAGCCTTCCTGAAAACCTCACTTTCTCAGGATGTAATAAACTTCAGGTAGGTATTGGCTCAAGTTATTTACTGATGCCAGCAGGGCTGGGAAACAACACAGGTGTTTCAAATTGTAAAAACTTATTTACCTAGGCAAAAAAAGAGAAAATTATCTAGAATAAGCAACCTAACCCTCAAGGTTTACTGTGTGCTACAATTACGGCTTCACAGTTTTGTCCAGTACTAAAAAGAACTAAAAATGATTTAGGTTCACACACTGTGTTTACACATTAACAACTTAGGCCCCCTCAGGACGTCGTGGCTGCTCATCTCCTTTTACTTTAAAAACAGATGAGAATCAACCAACTCCCAAGAACTTTTCAAACACAACCTGCATTTTTTTTTAATACTACCAGGTTAACAGACACGCACGTTATCTCTCTTAAGGAGAACTTTACACCATTATTTTTTTTTAATTTTAGACGACACAATACAATTGAAATGCAAGTGGTTTTTTTGTTGTTGTTCGTTTGTTTTTTGTCTTCTAACACAACCTGCATTTTTTTTTTTATACGACCCGGTTAACAGACACGCACGTTATCTCTTAAGGAGAACTTTCCACCATGAATTTTTTTTTTTTTTATTTTTAGACGACACAATGCAATCGAAATGCATGTGTTATTTTTTTGGTTTTTTGTCTTCACGTGTCCGCGAGGTTGAAATCCACACAGTCTGAATGACGAGCCAAGGAAACCGACAGTCACAAACGGAGCGGGGCCTCGGCGGGGACGCATTGTCTCCGGCCTGCAGCCCGGGCGGGGGACGCGGGGGACGCGGGGTCGCGGCTGTGGCCGCCGGCAGAGCACGAGGGGCCCGGCCCGCGCCGTCAGCTCTCGGAGACCCAAAGCCTTCAGGGCGCCGAGGCCCCGGCGGGAAGGCTCCGGGGAATCTACGGCGGCACCGGCCGAGCAGGGAAGGATTAAAGGGACCGGGGGGGAGGGGAGGGACGGGACGGGACAGGGCGTCCATACCCGGGAGCGGAGCTTTGCTGTGGATCCTCATGGTCTCCAAGTTCATGGCAGCCGCCCGGCACCTACATGCTGGGTCCGCACCGGACCCACCCGCCCGGGCCTCCGCGGTGGGCCGAGAGCCGGTTCCGGCGCGGAGCCTCCGAGCAGGAAGGGGCTGAGGTACCGACGTGCGAGCCGCGGCGGTTAAAGATTTGAAATCGCGTCACGCGACCTCGGCGCCCAGGCGCGCTCCCCGCCCTCCCTACGCTGCGCCGGCCGCTAGCACGCAAGCTCCACCTGCCGGGCCTTCCGCGCCGCGGGCCACGCCCCCCGCCCATGACTCCGCCCCTGCCCCGCCCCCAGCGCGTAGGCCTGACCGCCTCAGACACCCCTCCTCTCCCGGCTCTCCCGGGTCCCCTTGGAGTTCCCGCGGCGCCGCGCTGCAGACTCGGGAGTCGGGAGCAGCCCGGGCCGTGGATGCGGGCGGCCTCGCAGGCCCATGGCTGTCATCACCGGCTAGGCTGGCTGGGAACCCCGCCTTGCAGTCGCCTCGCCACCAGGTACGCCGCTGAGCCGCGTGAGGGACGCGGGCCCCGGCTCCGGGCTCCCGCCGACCTGCAGACAGGCCGCAGAGGCCTTCCTGTCCTGGGTGGCCGGGGTGGCCGGGGTGGCGGCGACACGGGGGTCCACCCGTCCGACCCTCGCTGCCCTTTGGGTACTTTGGTTCTGTCCAGATCCGTTCTTTCTGTCTGTGTGTATGATTAATTAATTTATTTATTTTGCAACAATAAAAGAATGGAAAATGAAGTGTCAGGGTTTTTTTTTTTTTTTCACCTGTAAAACGGTAACGATAAGGGGTTAATGGTCAAGGCGGAATTGAGACGTTTGTGATTTGTTTTAATCTTGCTTTACAGATGAGAAAATGCCCCCACAAAACTTGTTTTGAATATGCTTCTGCTTGTTAAGTACTGCGTTGCATGTCTTCTTAACTCCTGGCCGTAAATGACACTCCTTACAGTTTTATTGATTTCTGATACAGACCAGTCAGTGCAAATAAGAATATTGAAGCACAGACGAGTGGTTTTTTGAGATTGCTAGGCAAAATAGGACACCAAGACGGATTAGGATAGCCGGAGGAAATGGTTTTGTTTTGAACAGCATCGAGCTCGGAGCAGCTCTCACGGAAGTGTCTGTCTTTATGAAACTGTTTATTAGGCAGTTGGAGATACGTGTATTCACAAGAAAAGTGTGGGAGCGGGAGCCGGGAAGGGCGCATACGCACGAAGAGGCATACAGCTTGCCTAACAGATCTTGAGAAGGAGGAGGTACACAGTTTGAGCGTTTTGACATTTTGGGGGCAAAAGTCAATTTTCAAAATGTAAGCTTCAGAAGGAACACGGAATTTCCATGTTTGTGAAATGGTTTAAATGTTTGGGAAACATTAATACAGACTAGAATGGAAGCATGAGGGAGGGGTGGAATGCCCTGGAGTAGGTAGAGAATGTGAGAAAGAGAAGCAGGCAGAGGGGAAGGTCCTTTGCTGGGAGAGAGGGAGGCGCATCAGCTGAAAGAGAACTGGGAGCAAAACTTAAGGGTGGGAAGTCTGGGATTTTCTCACAGGACTGAGGTGGTTCCAGCTTCGACAACCTATAGGAGTTGGATAATTTTGAGGCTCAGTTTCAGTGTGTGAAAAGGGGACAATAGTTCTTATCTGTTGTGGGAGTTAGGTGGAATGTTCTTGAAAGCACAGGACATGGCCAGGCACAGTAAGAGCTCTTTAATTGCTGTCCTTCTCATTTGCCTTGCACAACTTCTCCATTCCCAAGACAGTTCCAAATGGCTATAACCTGAAACGTAGGCCTATGGTTTTCATGTGTCATTCATTCCCTTAATGGCAGTTTGATGATAATATAGGTAAGTAAAATTTGAATGGTAATATAGTTAAGTACTAGTTTAAAACTGTGAATCTGAAGTCACTGCTTGAGCAAACTGTTAAAAAAAATGCCAGTAAAGGAGTGATAGATAGAAGGGAAAACTGGGTTGTTTTGTTTTTAAAGTTTTCAGGATGTGGGAAAGGTATAATCATGTTTCTTTTGATTAAAAATAGAAGTCCATTTTATGCTCTTGGGAAAGGTGAGTTATATTTCTTTTGAGACAGGACAGTAAAAGAGTTGGACCCGTGCGGTTAGACTTGCCCATACGTGTTACATAAGTGATATTTACAAACAATGAATAATCGAAAAACTCTACTTACCATGTAGTTAGTAGTTTTTCAGCCTACCATCCAGTGTCATTTTAAGAAATGTTACTGAAACCCAAATCTTAGAGTAGCCCCAGGAAGAAGGACTTGGTCATAGACAGATAGAAATCTCCTTATCTGTCCTGTTGGTAATTAGGTCTATAAAAGAATGTGGTTTATGTTAAAGGAGATCTTGTTTTGTTGTTTCTCCTTGAGATGGTCTCTCCCTATCCTTGGACTTACTATGTAGCCCAGGCAGACTTGGAATTCAATAGAGATCATCTTGCATGCATCTGCCTCCCAAGTGCTGGCATTACATGCATGAGCCGCCACACCCAGCTTGAAGTAGATCTTGAAAATGTACTTCCTGGAGTCCTTCAGATGAAGGGTCTTCATTCAAGAATAAGTGAAATCGGCCAGAGTTATTTATAGTAAGAAACTGTATTACAGCACTGTGTTGAGAAAAACTGGAGAACATGGAGCAGAATTATGTATGTCTAACTTGTTTGTTTATTTATTTTTTGAGGGGGGGTTGTTTTTTGTTCTTTGTTTTATTTTGTTTGTTTTTTGAGACACAGTCTCTGTATGTAGCCCTGGCTGTCCTGGAACTCACTGTGTAGACCAGGCTGGCCTCAAAGCTCAAAGATCCAACTGCCTCTGCCTCCCCCCCTCCATTGTAGGATTAAAGCTGGAAGCCAACTTGGCTCATATACTACATGCATCCTAGGATAGCTATGAATGTGGTCCAACACATTTGTAGATGAGTTTGGACACCCAGCATTTATTTGGCTGTACATAAAGAGAAATGAATTCATTTAGAATTGTCTAGCCTTAAAGTAGTTTTATGACATAGTCAAATTCTCTCTCTCTCTCTCTCTCTCTCTCTCTCTCTCTCTGTGTGTGTGTGTGTGTGTGTGTGTGTGTGTGTGTATTCTGGGCACTGAACCTGGTACCTGTGTTTTAATACTGAGTTACACCTGTAGCCAAATACTAAGCCCTTTAATGAAGTTAATATCTGTTCAACCTACTTCACTTTTGCTTTTTGCAGATTACATAACCAAATATACATTTACATTCTTGAGTTTAGACAATGAATACTTTAAAAATACCCATCACTTTCCTTTTTTTTCCTTCCATTTGCCAAAAGATGTTTTTTCTTTCCTATTCACAGTAAACTTGACTTAGACTTAACCTATATCTACTGCTTTCTAAAGACTTCTATTAATAATTATTTGTATTAGATTCATTTGCCAACTGTTGATAATGTGACATTGTGGCAGAGGTGCATAGGAAGCAGAGAGGTTCATCTCATGACATCCAGGAAGCAGAGGACAGGGAGGGGCCAAGACACGTAATGAGAAAGGATCTGTGAGCATAAAGAATGATTGGAATGGCATACTGCCAGTGAAAGGGTGCCTTAGTCTTTCTGGAAAGGAAGTTTGCATCAAAATCTGTTGGTGAGTGGGTGGCAGAGCTCTGCTGTAAAGTCCAAACTAGTCTTCTGTCTCAGCTTCCTGAGAACTGGGACGTTCACCACCATACCAGGCTTTATGTTAAGAGCTGTTCTGTTCTGTTTTGTTTTGTTTGAAACTAAGTCTGCCTGTGTATTCTTGGCTGGCCTTGAACTCACAGAGATTCTCTTGTCTCTGCCTCCTGTAGCTGGGATTAAAGGAATGTGCCACCATGTCTGGCTCTGTATTAAGATTTTAAATATTATAGCCTAACTGCCTTAGTTTCCTCACTAAGGTAAGTATAGAAAGACTACAAGAAGATACATGAGTAGGAGGTTATATCAGAAGGGCTTGCCATTGAGAATTTGGCAACCTAAGTATAAGAGATTGTTTAAGCATAATTATGTACTCTGTAAAGCATTAGAAATAATACAAAGTTATCATAGTGTTTGTATTATATTCATAGCAGAGTACTAAGCATAAATAGTATTTCCTGTTTTTTAAAACAGCATGTATACATATATCAATGTCTAAATGTGTTTGTATGTATATATATATATACATATATGTATATATGACTTCTAAAACATAATAAGTATTGCCTGTCTCATGAAGTTTTTATGAGATACTGATTAAGGCTGTGTGTTTTTATTTTATAGCTATGCAACAACTATTGGTATGCAATAAAAACTGTGCTATATTGAATGGTATTTTATTCTAGAATAGAGAAGTAATGTTTATCTGTAAACATACTGATTTTGTAAATTCTTGTTAGTTAACTGCTTTTGGTTAGAGGATATTTCCTTACCTATTGGTTACCTGTCCTGCAAACTTAATGCTACTCATGCAACTTAGCCAAACACCTTCTTACCAGAGGCCGCTGTGTGCTATTAATGGCATTTGCACACTAGCTTTCATCTATGACTTACTTTTGGCAGTAATAAAAACATGTGCTTTAATATAAATTTTATTCTGTTCTATTTTGTTTCATTTTTGCAGTGCTGAGAATCAAACCCAAGACTTGAGCATGCTAGGCAAGCACTCTTGATTATTGTTTTATAGTTTAGCAGGTAATTTTGAAGCTATTTTTCACCAAACCTTATTACATATTACATATATTGTGTTACATATATGTGTGTACATTTGTTGCTGTATCTTTTGTTTCAACAGATTTTTTAAATCAGTTTAAAATAATGGAGCCTGAAACCGAGGGGCCACCACCAATAATCCACGTGACACCTCTTCAGCAAATGCTTGCCTCTTGTACTGGAGCTATATTGACATCACTGATGAGTAAAATTATGTTACCACTACAGACTATGTAACTTTGAATACTCCATTAGAGTTTATCATCTGTAAAGTAATGAAATTACTTTTGAGGGGTGTGTGTATATATACGTATTTGTCGTTTGTGTATGTGTGCCTGTGGCAGCCAGAAGTCAGTGTCGGCATCTTTGTTGCTCTTTCCCTTATTGGTGTGTGTACGTGCCTGTGTGTGTGTGTGTGTGTGTGTGTGTGTGTGTGTGTGTGTGTGTGTGTGTGTGTGTGTGTGTGTGTGTGTGTGTGTGTGCATATTAATGGATGCATATGTGTATGCAGGTGTTTGTGGAGGCTGGAGTTCGATATTCTGGATGTCTTCTTCAGTCCTTCTTCTGAACCCAGAGCTTAATGATTGGCTAGCAAGCCTCAACGATCCTCCTGCCTTTACCACCCAGGGCTAGGATTACAGTCCAGTGCCACTGGGCCAGTGTTTAACAAGCACGGGGGCTTTCAGGCCGTGCAGTGTGCACACTTGTGTGGCAGGCCCTTTACTGAGTCATCTTTTACATTGATGGTGCATACTGTCTAGGACACCAGTCCTTCTTCATCAGCACAGTGTGTGAAAGGAACAGGAAATGAAGAGCATTGCACTTTCTGTCCTTGCTTATTCACTCACAGGTCACCTCTCAAGTTGGGGATGTTGACTGTTTTTCTGAGTTTTATCTTTTCGTGGAAAATAAGGAGTTTCAGCTGGGTGTGGTGGCACATGCTTTTAATCCCAGGACTTGGGAAGCAAAGGCGTGTGGATTTTTTTTAATTATTTATTTATTTATTTATTACTTTTTAATTTAAATTAGAAACAATCTTATTTTACATATCAATCCCAGTTCCCTCTCCTTCCCATCCTCCCATGCCCCACACAGACCCCCCCCATCCCTTCCCCTATCTGCTCCCCAGGGAGGGTGAGGCCTTCCATAGGGGATCTCCAAAGTCTGTCACATCATTTGAAGCATGGCCTAGGCCCTCCCCCATGTGTCTAGGCTGAGAGAGCATCCCTCTATGTGGAATGGGCTTCCAGAGTCCATTTGTATGCTAGGGATAAATACTGATCCACCACAGGAAGCTCGATAGATTTCCAAGGCCTCTTTGCTGACACCCATGTTCAGAGAGCCTGGAACAGTCCTATGCTGGTTTCCCAGCTATCATTCTGGGTTTCATGAATTCCCCCATGTTCAAGTCAGCTGTTTCTGTGGGTTTCCCTAGCATGGTCTTGACCCTTTTGCTCATCACTCCTCTTCCTCTGCAACTGGATTCCAGGAGTTCAGCTCAGTGCTTAGCTGTGAACCGGGGGAATAATAGAGGAGAAACAAGAAAAGAGATACCATAATAGAGGGGAACCATTATAGTTTTAAAGAGAATTCTGGCACTAGGGAAACGTACAGAGATCTACAAGGTTGACCCCAACTAACTAAGCAATAAATGCCCCTCCCTTATAATGAGATTGATGACTAACTTATATGCCATCCTAGTGCCTTCATCTAGTAGCTGATGGAAGTGTTTGGATCTTTAGAGGGCAGCCTGGTATACATAAGAGTTCCAGGACAACCAGGGCTACATAATAGAGACTCTCTCTCTCAAAACAAAACAAAACAAAATAAAAAAACAAAAAACAAAACCAAAAAGAAAGGAGGAAGAAAATTGGCTTTAAATAAGTTATTGAAGTTCCCTATCAACATTAGTAAACTTACAGTTCCTTTAGGTCTTTTAAAATAGAAAAGGAATAAAATATTTTCATATGGAATAATATAATTTTGGGCGACTTAAGAGTTTAAGTTTCTGAGGATTATTTTTTTATGTTTCATATAGTACATTTCTTATAGACACAGCCAAATGGCACAGATGATATGATAACATTTGGATGATTTTAAGTTGACTGGTTTCTTTAATTATGATAACAAGTGATTAGAACATATAAACCAATTGCCTTGTGGTATATCGTTAGGTCAGAATTCAAGTTCATAATGACCTTACATATTATCTGATGTGACTTTCTTGTTCTCTGATGAATAGTTCTCTTGAAACCACAGTTTGATACCTTTTTCTTATTTTCATGAAATAGAGCATGCAAATGAAAATAAGATACAAATTTTCTTTGCTCCCAAATGGACGGCATAACATAATGCTGAAGATGACTTATGGCTAGTCTACCCCAAATTTTATTTTCTACAGGCTTTATTTGATACAGATAAATTGATCAGATTGGGAAGATTATCATTGTGTGTTTTTTTGTTACTTGTAGCTTGTTTTTATAGTTTAGCAGGTAATTTTGGAGATATTTTTCACTAAACTTTATTACACATATACATATATGTATTATATATATACATATATATATGTGTGTGTGTGTGTGTGTGTGTGTGTGTGTGTGTGTGTGTGTGTACATATTTTTATCTTTAACAGATGTTTTTTCAACTAGTTAAAAATATGGAGCCTGAAACCAAGGGACCACCACACTGCTTTAAAGAAAGTATTTTCTAAAATTGTAGTGCTTTAGTTTTAACACTAGTGGAATTGTAGTTGCAGATAGGAACAGTAGAACACCCCACTGATAGGACTATTCAGTGCTGTTTTTACATAAGCAGCTTATCTATTGCATAGGATTGAGAGAAAGTATGAGTTGATGTTTAGCTTTTTAAATGGGTGTACACATCTTAAAGATCTAGAGATATCACATCTTAATCAAAATTTATATATTCGTAGTGACACCACTGGATGTTGTTAAAATTCGACTGCAAGCCCAGAAAAACCCATTCCCCAAAGGTATGTATCTGGATACCCTGACAGTATTGTTAGGCTTTTAAAAATGTTACTGTACTCATTTTTATTTGTATAATGCTTTTGTTAATTTATTAAGAATTCATGCAGCCAGGCTGCAGTGGCTCACGCATTTAATCCCAGCACTCGGGAGGGAGGCAGAGTCAGGTGGATCTCTGTGAGTTCAAGACCAGCCTGGTTTACAAGAACTAGTTCCAGGGCAGCCTTGAAAGCCACAGAGAAACCCTGTCTCGAAAAACCAAAAAAAAAAAAAAAGAAAGAAAAAGAAGAAGAAGAATTCATGCCTTATCTAGAAGCATTTTTTTTTTTTACCTTTTAATTGTACCCAATGAGGTGGTGTAGGCAGGGGAAAAAATGTGTATGGTATCTATCCCTTTTTATTTATCATCTATCAATACATCTATCCATCTATATCTTAACACTTTTATGGACTACCTTATTGAAGTAGAGAATGACTATATGTGAATATATGCTACTCCTGTAAGAATAGCCCCTTTCTGTCTTTCTTTAAAATGAAAGGGTTTCTAGGAGATAACAGTGAAACATAACAAAATAAAATGTAGTAAGGTAAAACAAAACCATCACATCAAAGTTGGACAGAGCAAACAGAAGGAAAATAGCCCCAGGAGAAGGCACAAGAATCAGAGACCCACCTATTTACACACCCAGGGGTCCCATAAAAACACTAAACTGGAAGCCATAATATACACACAGAGGACCTGGTACAGACCTGAGCTGGCTCTCTACATTCTGGTCCCTTCTGTTGAGGAACATCTAGATGGCTTCCAGTTTCTGGCTATTATGAATCAGTGAACATGGTTGAGCAAGTGTTTCTGTGGTATACACCTAAGAGTAGTATAGCTAGATCTTGCGGGTAGGCTGATTGCCATCTTCCTGAAGAACCACCACACTGATTCCAATAGTGGCTGTACAAGTTTGCACTCCCACCAGCAATAGAGGAGTGTTCCCCCTTACTCCACATCTTTGCCAGAATGAGTTGTCACTTGTTATTGATCTTAGCCATTCTGTCAGATACAAGATGAAATCTCATAGTAGTTTTGATTTGCATTTCCCTGATGACTAAGGATGTTGAACATTTCTTTTAAGTGTTTTAATGGGGTTATTGATTTTCTTGATCTCAGCCGTAAGACCATTTCTTGTGTCTATTCTTTTTGGGTTTCATTTCTTTTTGTTCTAGAGCTTTCAGGTGTGCTGTTAAGTTACTAACGTGAGATCTCAGGTTTCAGGTTTTTTGTATCTGTTAAGACTGGCTTTGTGTTCAAGTATGCTGTTAATTTTGGGGATAATTCCTCAAGGTACAAAAAAAGAGATACAAGCCGGTTGTTGGTGGCGCACGCCTTTGATCCCAGCACTTGGGAGGCAGAGGCAGGCAGATCTCTGTGAGTTCGAGGCCAGCCTAGTCTACAGAGTGAGTTCCAGGACAGGCTCCAAAGCAATACAGAGAAACCCTGTCTTGAAAAACCAAAGGGGGGGGGAAGGAGATAAAATTTTTTAGTGTTTGAGAGAAATGTTTTTTAATATCTGGTAGGTCCATTAGGATTAAGACAACAGTTAGCTCCAGTGTTTCTCTGTTTAGTTTTTGTCTGGATGACTTGTTTGTTAGTGACATTGGAGTGTTGATGTCATCCTCTACCAGTGAGTGAGGGTCAGTATGTGATTTAAGCTATAATAGCATTTCTTTTACGAACATGGTTGCCCTTGTGTTTGGGGCATAGATATTAAGATGAAATGTCCTCTTGGTAGATTTTTTTCTTTGAGTATGCAGTGTCCTTCGCTATCTAATTTGGCTAGTTTTTGGTTTGAAATCTATTTTGTAAGATATTAAAATGACTATGCCAGTTTGCTTCTTATGTCCATCTGCTTCGAATATCTTTTTCCATTCTTTTACCCTGAGTTGATGTCTATCCTTGATGTTAGGTGTGTTTCTTGTATATTCCAAATGGATGGGTTTTGTTTGTGTGTGTGTGTGCTTCACCTCTTGATTTCCTGGTCTGGGATTATTTATTCCTTGTGTTTTGGGGCGTGGTTAACCTCTTTACATTGGAGTGTTCCATCTAGCATCTTCTGTAGGGCTGGATTTGTAGATAGATACTGCTTAAATTTGGTTTTGTCATGGAATGTCTTATTTCTCCATCTATTGTTTGTTGAAAGTTTTGCTGGATATAATAGTGTGGCCTGGCATCTGTGCCCTCTTAGAGTCTGTAAAACATTTGTTCAGGCCCTTCTGGCACTTCTCTATTGAGAAGTGTTATTTTAATAGGTCTGCTTTTATGTGTTACTTGTCCCTTGAAGCTTTTAATATTCTTTTTTGTCCCATACACTTAGTGTTCCAGAGAAAGCCTGCTAGAGTTGGCCCTGGAATAACAGGATGAGTGGGGAGGAAGGTTGGAGGAGATCTTCCTGATCAAATGGACATGGGGCAGAAAGGAGGGGGAGGCCACAGCAGGTGTCTGCTACAGAGATGGGGGTGCAACTGGATTTGGAGGAGAGAAAGGAGAGGTGAAAGTCTGCCGTTAGCCTGCCTGTTTCTCTCGGTTATTTTATAATGCATTGTATGACTATATGGAATTTGATAAAAGTCATTCTATATTTTATCAGACGAACAAGAATACCAATTCTATAACCAACCTTAGAAAATTTTATAAAGGTAGTATATCAAACACAAATAGCAAAAAGTTGACTGAGCTATGATAAATTGCCTTATTTGAATGCTCCCTGTTCTGAGAATGTAGCTCAATGGGTGCATTGCTTTCCTATCATGAATGAAGCCTAGTTTTAGTCTCAGCATCAATCCGATGGAGACAATAATAATAATATTTAAAAAGACAGCTTTCTTTTTGAATATATAGAAATAGGTGAAATGAACAGTCATATTTCATAGAAGGGTAAGTGAATAGTAAAAAAAGACTAAACGATTACCTTTGCACATTAAAGTTGTAGAAGTAGAAGGGAATGCTTAGACTTGTACATTGTGACTCAGAGTTACGTGTCATTGAACAAAGAAGACATCCTATCAGCACGTGTGAGTCCATTAGGACAAGTTGTGGTAAGTAGCGTTGATAGCTCGCTAGATAGCAGTACAAATAGAGAAAACACAAGCATTGTACTGCTTACGTTAGTAACGTTTGTTCTGCTTGTTTTTATACAAATTTCCCTTGTGTGCAAGAGTTGGCATGTAAACATGTTTCTCTTTCTGTCTTCCATCTCCCATCCCTTAGGTAACCTAAAAAATACTACAGTGAACTTTTTTTAAATCCATGGTTCTGAATACATAAAGCCCACTAATTCATGTTGTCACTTGTCACAATGTGAGTTTAGAGAACAGGGCTTACTTACCTTGAGCAAACTGAGCTAATTATGTATGTTCCATCCTAGAATTTCTCTTTCTAAACTTTTCTAGTGTCGCTGTACTTGCAGTTTATCAGTAAAAATAATGTCATTGTATGAAGTAACTACTGGTTATTGGACTCTTCTTTATTAGGAAAGTGTTTTGTATACAGTAATGGACTCATGGATCATATGTGTGTCTGTGAAGATGGGAACAACAAAGCATGGTATAAGAAGCCAGGAAATTTCCAGGGAACATTGGTAAAGAGATGCTTTTATTTGGAATCTTTGTATGTTTTCTGTTCTTGTATTTATTGTTATATATGACTTTCTAATTGTAAAGAAATTAAAAGTTCAAAATATTAAATCATGGGAAAGAAAATAGCCGGAGTTCCGGGCATGCATTGCTGCACCAAACTTGCTTTTGTGTGTGTGTGTCGGGTTTTTTTGTTTTTTTGTTTTTTGCTTTTGAGACAGGGTTTCTCTGTGGCTTTGGAGGCTGTACTGGAACTAGCTATTGTAGACCAGGCTGGTCTTGAACTCACAGAGATCCGCCTGCCTCTGCCTCCCAAGTGCTGGAATCAAAGGTGGGCGCCACCACCGCCCAGTCCAAACTTACCTTTTTATTTCAGTCTTCCTGATGTGCTCCAAGTGGTCCTGCATTTCACTTCCACAGTTATTAATGATGTTGAGCATATTTTCCATGATGATATTTCTATTCTATCTTTTGACATTTTTAAAGTTTTTACTATCAAGTTGTAAGAGTTTGCCTGCTCAGAGCAGGCTTTGCTTTAGTTGCTGACTGCTTTTGATTCCTCTCCAGATACTTCAGAAAGTGGTGTTTAATGACAGTGTCTCAGATTTCATACTTAGGAGAGGTTCTGTGATCAATTCTGTACTTCATTTTTTTTTTTTTTAAAGATTTTATTTATTATGTATACAGTCTTCTGCCTGCATGCCAGCAGAGGGCACTAGATCTCATTCAGAGTGGTCATGAGCCACCACGTCGTTGCTAGGAACTCAGGACCTCTGGAAGAACAGTCAGTGCTCTTAACCACTGAGCTATCGCTCCAGCCCCAATTCTGTATTTCATTTTTATAGTATTCTTATAAAAACTTTTTATTTTATTTAAAATTTTTTAATTTATGCATATGTGTTTGTGTGAATCTGTGCCCATATGTATATGAGTACCCACAGAGGCCATAAGAGAGCATCAGATCCCCTTGCAGCTAGACTTACAGGCAGGTGTGAGCTACCTAACATGGGTGTTGGGATCTGAACTCAGGTCTTCTGGAAGAGCAAGCTTATTAACTGCTGAGCCATCTCTCCAGCCACTCAAAAGCTTATTAGATTAAAAACAACATGAAACAAGTTTTTTAAAAACATGCCAGAAAAAGTAGTGGAGACTTCATTCTATAAGGATACATTCCACCTTATGTATATGAAATTGTCTCTTGTTTTTAAGAATGAGCATCCTTAAGTCCAAGAAACTTGTATTTTAGAAATGGATGTTTAACAAATTCAAATTATCAGTTACCATTATGAATTTTTATCTGGTTTAAAGATGCATTTTGTTTACCTTTCTAATATAATTTTAGGATGCCTTTTTAAAAATTCTTCGAAACGAGGGCATTAAATCGCTGTGG
Source organism: Cricetulus griseus (assembly GCF_003668045.3). Classification (NCBI taxonomy): domain Eukaryota; kingdom Metazoa; phylum Chordata; class Mammalia; order Rodentia; family Cricetidae; genus Cricetulus; species Cricetulus griseus. The sequence continues at coordinate 187,070,916 of NW_023276806.1, forward strand.
AGTGGCCTCCCTCCTACTCTGTAAGTTGAAATTGACTATGTTTTTTCTACTAAGCATGGTTGAAATCAACATTGTTGAACAGTCTTGCATTTGAATATTAGGACTCTTTCTTTTCCTGAAGTATTGTTTTATGAGTTTCATAACTGTACATTTGATGTTCTAGAAGGACTCACAGAAGCCAGGAAAGGTTATATTCATGTATATGGTTCATTACAGTTAGAGCATACCAAGTATAGTTGGTCAGGAAAAGGACACATTAGGTGACCATTTGTCACTTTTTAAAATCCTTTTCCTGGCATAGCACAGGATGTACTTATTCTGGCAACAAGTAACTGCAGTGTGTGGGGTGTTTCTGCTTTGGAAGACTCACCTGAGTTTCAGAATGTACAGTTACTATTGTGTGTTGGCTACATGGAGTATTCTGTCTTGCTGTAGTGGGAGGTTTTTCTCGTCCCTCCAACCAGTTCCCAAATAACCACTCTAAGGCTTAATATTAATTATAATTGTTTGGCCAATGGCTCAGGCTTCTTACTGGTTAGCTCTACATATAAATTAACCCATTTCTAGTAGTTTATATTTTACCACAAAGGCTCTCTCGTGGCTTGTTACCTCACTTATTGCTTTTGCGGCGTCTACATGGAATCTTCCTTCTTTCTCTCCATAACTGTTTGGATTCCTGCCTGGCTATATTCTGCCTGGCCACTGGCAGGCAGCATACAGAAGGACATCCCATTGCACTTTGCAACTGAAAAAATGTCATTACCCCCCCCAAAGAAAGTAGTTGTATGCCACAAATCACACCTTTTGCATCATCAGTCCAGATTAATTGTTGAGCTTTAGACATACCTAAAGTACTATCCTCAAAAACATTCTAGTGCTAAAGGTTAGTATACAAATAGGCTCTCTTGAAATTTAAGCAACCAAGCCCTCTGTGTTAAGTTTTTACTGTCCACATTTTTTGTTTTGTTTTTATTTAAAAATAAACAATTTGTTGTTTTTCTTTTTGTTGTACTAATACTGTTAGGTATTTTGAATATTTATATATTCAATTCTAGTTCTCTATTAAGTATGGACTTGTGAATAAGCATGGTAAACTTAAAAAGCTGGATGTAAAAACTCCAGAAGATGTCTTGGCTTCCTCTGTTTCATTTGTTTCTCACAGCTTCCTCTGTTTTTTTGTTTTGTTGTGTGTGTGTGTGTGTGTGTGTGTGTGTGTGTGTGTAGGGGATTCATTCTTGAGTCACTTTTGAGGCATATATTTTAATGCCTAAAATGATAATGTTAGTGACAGCTCTGGGGCCACTATTCAGTCCTATTTCTAAATTCTTAGCATTGAACATCTCTATAAGAGTATAAGCACTCCAAGCTATGGTTTGTCACTGTGACTGTTAATGATATACCATAAACATAAAATGATTTCTTGTTGCATTAATCTGTATGACATGCAGACATCTGAAATTTTTATTTGAACTTAATAATTCACTTTGATATTTTCATTTAAAATGTCATCAGTATTCCCTCACAAGTAACATATATAATCCTGGCAGTGTAATTATAATCTACTTCTACTTATAAGCTGCTGTGATATATGATCTGGGTTTAAAACTGTTTTACAGTTGTTTTCTAAGCATAATTGGGATTGGAAAGACGGCTCAAGTGGTGGTAGAGTGCTTTCCAGGGAAGCCTGAGGACCTCAGTGTGATGCCAGCACATTGGCGCGCATCTGTAGTCCTACCACTGGGGAGGTGGAGACAGAATGTCCCTGCTGCTTGCGGGCTGATCAGTGAGCTTGCTGTTCAGTGAGAGACCCTATCCCAAAAAGAAGTAGGATGGAAAGCAGCTGATTAATACATCCAACTTTGACCTTGTCTCTTTGTGCATGCATACACACAGACCTATCCAAGTACATACACATGCAGATATGCACACAAGCACATTTCTCTCATGGGGTAATTGTAATTTCTAGTTTATCCCATATAAAAACATATAGTATATGAACTTGGCAGTATAGCTGAAGCTGTTTGATAACTCTGAACATATTTTGTGTGTGTTTCTAACAGAGTGATGGCAGTTCCTGCCACTGTTATTTATTTTACCTGCTACGAACAATTAAGTGCTTTTTTGAGAGCAAAATTAGGAGAAAATGAAACCCGAATTCCAATAGTTGCTGGGATTGTTGCCAGATGTAAGTAGTGAACTTGTTTTTATTTTGATTTCTACTTAGAACATCTATTTAAATTCTGATATTTGCAGAGAATCTGTTTAATGTACAGAATACTGGTATGATGTAGTTTGTATTAGTTGTTGATATCTCTACTCTAGAAGTGATGAAGTAAGTAGGTGATTGCCATGAGAACGAGATAGGATTATCTCATTTTCATTGAATCTTAGATAGTTAAGAGTGATGTTAGAGTTTATTCTTATTCACCTAAATTTCCAACATATTTGGGTCCATACATGACTCAGGCTAAAGGTTAAATCATATTTCTTATAAACTCTGGGATTCAGAGCTTAGTCAGAAGGAAGATAGTGTCTCTGCAGAACAGTCTCTGTTAAATAGGCTTGTGCTGGGCATGGTGGCGTATGCTTTTAATCCTAGTACCTGGGAGACAGAAGCAGGTGATCTCTGAAGGCCTGGTTCTATATTGAGAGTTCTCTGCCAGCCAGGGCTGTATAGTGAGACCCTTCATCAAAACAGAAGAGGAGGGGAAGTAGTTGTTTATGTGGGACTACTAACTGGGATTTGTAGCAGTTCTCTGGTTGACTCCAGAATTTCTAGTATTACCCTTGAAAGAGCAGAAATGAAGAAAAGGTATGTGTCTATTTTGACACATTTATCATGAGAAAGAAGAACCCTTTTTTTGTTGTTGTTTTATTTTATTTTATTTCGAGACAGGGTTTCTCTGTGTAGCTTTGGAGCCTATCCTGGCACTCGCTCTGGAGACCAGGCTGGCCTCGAACTCACAGAGATCCGCCTGCCTCTGCCTCCCAAGTGCTGGGATTAAAGGCGTGCGCCACCAACGCCTGGCTCAAGAAGAACCCTTTTAACATCATTAACTATTCTCTTTTAGTCTTTACAGACATTAAGAGAAACTGAGGATAACATAGACACATGGGATATTGATGTGGGAAGGTGCAACACTGGGGGCAGAAGGATTCGTGGAGGAAAGGGCTCACATGGAGTGGGGGGGCAGGAAACAGAAATCAACCAAAACCAAGTATATTTGTAAATGCCACCTTTTACTTTATCAGTTAATTAATTAATTTTTTAAAAACACAAACCCTGGCAGGAGAGTTTTCCCAGGGTGAAGCTTGCTCATTGTGCTTGTGTGCTGACCCCTGAAAGGTCCCCCAAATGTAGAAAACTTGAGGGCATGATTTGTGATAGTGAGGGAGGGGTTACAACAACAAAGCATATAAATGCTAATTTTGGCTGCCATCATATGTGCGTTAATTTCTCTGCTCTCCTGTTTGTACTAGTTGGTGCAGTAACAGTGATAAGCCCATTAGAGTTGATCAGAACTAAGGTACAGTCCAAGAAGTTTTCTTACAAGGAACTACATCGATTTGTGAGCATGAAAGTGTCTGAAGATGGTTGGATCTCCCTTTGGAAGGGCTGGGCCCCTACTATTCTTAGAGATGTGCCTTTCTCAGGTAGGACTTGTCTTATTAGTAGCTGTTAAACTTTGTCTTAGGTCACGTGTTAATTTTACTAGGTTTTAAACTCTTTATGGCTAAAAATAAATTTTTTGTACTGACCACAGATTTGTAGTTCATTATTTGAATTTGAGATTTGTCCAAGCCTTTACTGATTGAACAGTTTCTAATTCAGGTCCTTGTGTTTTCTTCTTGTGCCTAAATGCTGCTAAGTATTCATTGGTTCATATTCATATTCAGATAATACAAACTACCTTAACTATCCTAAATAAGTCATAATAAGACAAATAAAATACAAATCAAAATATTATAAAAACATCCTTAAGACCATCTTTAACTTAATTGAACTCTTAATTTTTCAGTAATTGAAAACAAACATTTCCCATTAATATTCTGTAAAAGACTATTAATAGTCAAGTAGGTTCACTTATACTACATAGAGACATAAAGTAAGTAATTAGTCATAGCCTTCTATGCCAGTTTACCTTTAAAAATATGTTCTGGGGGCTGGAGAGATGGCTGAGCAGTTAAGAGCATTGGCTGCTCTTCCAGAGGACCCAGGTTCAATTCCCAGCACCCACATGGCAGCTCACAACTATCTGTAACTCAAGTTCCTGTGGATTCAACTCCCTCACAAAGAGGCAGGTCAAACACCAATGTATATAAAAATTGAAATTAGAAAAAATTATATTTAAATTTCTATTTAAAAATTGAAAAAAGAGAATGTGTTAAAAATATATTCTGTTATGTAAAAAGAAACACATATGTATGCTTATGAAATGAAAACCTGTGAATTTGCCATGTCACTGTATGAGCTTGACTGTTGAGTGTGTTAGACCATGAAGTCATTTATATGCCCTTTTTCTGCTGCCTGACACCTTGACCCCAGTGGTACCCTCCATAGTAGCATTTATGAACTTTTAAAACACTTATGAAAGTCAGAGTATAAGAGTTGGTTCTCTCCTTCAACCATGTAGGCTCTGGATTTCACACCCAGGTCGTCAAACAAAGCAGCAAGTGCCCCTACCCACTGAGCCACCACATTGACCCCATACTGGATTTTTGTCATCTATTTGATTATAAAATGTTTTCCAATGGATTATGCTGAAAAATACATTGTTTATTTTTTGATCTTTAAAACTACCTGCCTCCTACTCAAAGCTTTTCATAAGATGCATTCTAGTTTTATGGGTAACTGTTTTCTTTTTATTCTTGTATATGAATAAATGAAATAGTACTGCTTGCTCTGAAAAAAAAAATTATACAGTTTCTTATTGTGTCTATGCAACTGTTTTCCCATATTGGACTTGCTGATTCATCTAAATATCTTAGGTCTATTTCTAATTTTGCTAGTTAAATGTGAGCCTTTTTTTTTTTTGGTTTTTTTTTTTTTTTTTTGAGACAGGGTCTTCCTGCATAGTCTAGCCTGGCCTGAAACTCATGGTGATCCTCATGCCTCAATCTCTCAAGTGTTGCTCTTACAGACATGAGTCACTACACCTGGTTATAATCACTTTTTTGAAAGGCTCACTTTTAGTTGGACACAGTGGCATACGCCTTTAATCCTAACACTCAAAGGACAGGGGCAGGCAGATAAATTTAAGGCCAAACAAACAAACAAAAAAGCAAAAAACAAGACTGAAGAGATAACTCGGCAGTTAAGAGCACTGTCCACATTTGCTTTTCTTGCAGAAGGCCTGGATCTGGTTCCCAGCACACACATGGCAGCTCACAGCTGTCCTAACTGGTTCCAGATATGACATCTCTTCTGATCTCTGTTGACCCAGGCATGCCAGACATGGAGTCAAAAACACATACAGTCAAATTTTAAATTATTTAAAACAACAGAGGGAATGAAAGGAGCAGCGAGATGGCTCAGTGGATACAGGTGCCTGCTGTCAACCCCTGTGCCCTGAGTTCAGTCTCCAGCACCCATGTGACAGAAGGAGAGAGCCAATTCCTGCAAGTTATTTTCAGACCTCCACGTGTGCACTCACACACACCCACACGATAAACATAGTAAAGCAAAATTAAGTGGTTTATCATCAGTGATGATGTTTTTTGCTGCCTTGCACTTTCATAAGCTCTTCTTTGTTGAGGTACTCAAATTGTGTTTATTTGGTCATTTAAAGTGTCTCACTTTGATTTGCATCTCAGTGATTACTTTTAAAGGCTGGCATTGTTTCTTTGGCCATTTGTTTAGAGATAATTGATTTGGGGATATGACCCAACATATAGGTCAGCCATTGTCAACATCATTCATTGAGTAACTTCAGTTTGTAGAGATATTTTCGTGTATGGATGGATTCTTGTGTTACTGGTTTATTTGTGTAATACTAATTTGTTAGTAATACTGTCCAAATCACTAGTGATTTATGAAAAAAAATCTATTGTTACCTTATTTTTCTTTCCTAAGAATGATATATCTCTGTTAATATTCTTTAAAGAATTCCAGTAGCTATTTGAAATTTTCTTCATAAAGGTTATATACACTCTTTTTATATATTGTTATAGGTTTACTACACCCTGTGGGCAGTGATAGTATGTGTGTGTTCGTTTGTGAGGAGGACTCACTCCAGACATTGTGTGTGCTGGGTTAGTGCTGTCCCTCTGAGCTACTTCACCAGGCCTTTTTTGTTTTTGTTTTTTGAAGCTGTATATTCATAATAGATCTGCTTTATAAATCTTTGTAGGTATTATAATTGCAATTGAGTTTTCCCTATTAGCTGATATCTAGCTGCCTTTTAAAAGATGAATAAACACTAATTTTTCTGAATATATTTTGAGGTTTTTGGAGATAATATACATTAGAACTTTAATGTTTTTATTTTTATTTGTCCTTTTTTCTTCCTATATATTAGTAGTCATTTTTGCTACAAATTTTTCATGCATATCTTTTATCAGTCTGAAGACCCAAGTTTTTATTTCTGTATTTCCAAGAAATTTGAGTTTGCTTTAAATGGAAGTGTTCATTTTATTAAATGTTCCCATCATAAGTAGCCCCTCCCATGGTTTTATTAATGCAGTATGTAACATGAATTATACTAACTACCCTTATTTATGGACTGCCTCCATCTAGCCACCGTGTTTGGCCTTTTATGTACTCCGGTTCTGTGTGCTTTGTCTTGGTTTGCATTCCTACACTGTGCTATGGATCGCCCTGTACCTACCTGTCTTTCTCCTGCTTGTCCTGTCAGGTGTCTGATTATACCTCAGCTACATTGATGTAGAAGCTAAAATATTACCCAGAATTTCAGTCCCCCCTTTTAATCCCATCTAGTTTTAAGCATAAAGGGCAGTGTGTCAAGACTGGAGTTTCTGTTTTACTTTGATTTGTAACATCTTAGCTCTGTTCTCTAAAGTCCACGTTGTGTTTCTAAACCTGTGCTCATTTCATTCTGTTTTATAGCAATGTACTGGTATAACTATGAAATTTTAAAGAAGTGGTTGTGTGAGAAATCTGGTTTATATGAACCGACATTTATGATCAACTTTACTTCAGGGGCATTGTCTGGTTCTGTAAGTTTTTTTTTTTTTTCTTTTTTGTTGTTGTTGTTGTTACTATTCCAGAAAATTGCTAATTAGTATTAAAACAGAACAAGATTTTATCTAGCATTTCATGCATATTGAGAGGACACTTTTTTTTCCTGTTTTCAGAAAATACATTACTAGCCATTAAAATATTTTCAATTCTACACTTACTCATTTTCGAACGAACTTGTGTTGTTTAAATAAGTACAGCTATCATCATGATTGTGTGGATTAGCACTTTTTTCTCACAGAGCATTTTACAGTTCAATAAAAGCTACTAGATATGGTTAGCTAATAGTCATGGAGTTTTGTCTAATATGTTGCACCAAATCAAACAGACATGTTCAAGCCTATGCTGCTGCGGTTCTTTGGGAACATTTTGGCTATTTAGAAATTTCTGAAGGAATTCTGAGAAACATTGAAACCAGAAGGGAAGAATCACAAAGAACTATTTTAGGGAACAGGAAGTTCATCCTTCCTTACCCTCCAAGTGGTACAGGTGCATCTCATCACCACCTTGGCCATGAAGAGTTCTCTTAGATCCACATACTTCCAAAATTAATGTGTGATCACTTATTGCATGACGCAGACAGAATGTAGTTACAGAGCAACAAGACTCAGTCAGCGCTGAGTGCTCCAGAGGTGGAAGCAGGAAGACCTGGAGTTCAGGGCCAGCTTGGACTGCATGATGATGTCCTTTTTCTTTAAGAAAAATAAGTAAGGGCTGGAGAGATGGCTCAGAGTTTAAGAGCATTGCCTGCTTTTCCAGAGGTCCTGAGTTCAATTCCCTGCAACCACAGGGTGGATCACAACCATCTATAGTGAGATCTGGTGCCCTCTTCTGGTAAACAGGGATACATGCAGACAGAACACTGTATACAAAATAAATCTTTTAAAAAAGAAAGAAAAACAAGTAAGACTTAAAGGACTGAGTAGAGAAGTGGAAAGTTGCAGGAAAATTGGAACAATATGCGATCTTAGTCTGTCGGTTCTACTAGCAGTAAACATGGGAGTAAAAATAATTAGCATTGAATGTGGGCTTCAGGAAACACCTACTATACAGGAATAGGAAAGACTCCAATTTAATGTTGCTACCGAACATACCATGTTAATTTTTAATCTAGACATGATTGTTAGCATTAGCAGCTTTCAAAGATTTGTCCATGCAATGGAAAAAGCACAGAAGTTTCTTACCTGTTACTTAAAACGTGCAGTTCATATTATCTGCAATCTTTGCAACTGATTTCAAGAACAGCAAATTGTTAAGATGAAATAAACTGTGATTTTTAAGAGGCATTTTAGGAATCTTATTAATTCAAATATGAGCTGGAAGCACAAATATTGTATATGGCTATTATATCAGATAGGAGAACATTCTTAAAGGAATTTAATTTTCTTTTAAAATCTTACTTAAAGCAGTATGGAAAAATGTATTAAATTGCATCACTTTGAGAATTAGAAAAACGTGATTTTTGAACCATTGCAACTATAAAACCCATTAAAAGGTATATAGAAACTAAAAGTTTGAAGTACATTTTTATTAGCTTTTAAATTTAGTTTTTCTAATATTTGGAAAATGTTTGCTGGAAATTATCATATGCTAAGTACATACTGGAGACTTTCTGCTTTAAAATATGTTAAAAAACTGAGTGTGGTGGCTCATGACTGTAGTCCCAACACTTGGCAAATATAAACAGGAATGTCAGTAGCCAAGAGTCCTTGGCTACTCAGTTGAGTGCAAGGCAAGACTGAGCTACGTGAGACCCCCACATCCACACTGACAAACAATACATACTAAAATAGTATTGTAAGACACAGGAGAATCAGAAGATACAAACACTGGGTAGAAAGCCACATGGGACTGATTCTGACTTTGCCATTGGCAGCCATAATCTCAGGAAAGAAAACAGGGACTTTTCTGAGGCAGTTTACTTTGGAGTTTTCATGATGAATCGTTGAGATGTAACCTGTTTGCATCAATAAAAACTGGTTATTTTAAATACCAGTTTGTGATTTTATCATCCATATTAAATAATGTGCTAATACATTTTTAACGTATTTTTTTAATTACTGATTTAAATTTACTTTTTTGATAGTTTGCAGCTGTTGCAACTTTACCATTTGATGTGGTGAAAACACAGAAACAGACACAACTTTGGACTCACGAAAGTAGAAAATGTAAGTTTAATTTAAAGCATTTTAAGATGCCATTGTTTCCCTTATGTGATTTTGTTAGGAATACATAAAATCAGGAAACACTGTTGTCTTTTTTAGACCTTACTCCTCTTCAATGAAACTGATAAAGACGTGCTGTTAGAATAGAATACCTAGAAAAATACTAAGAAAATTGTAGAAATCTTAAAGCCTGTTTCCTGTCTACCACCATTTAAGTCTCTTAACTGCTATGAAGAAAAGAATTACTTTTATCATGAAAAGCTACATTATACTTTTTCTTATATTTTATTTTCAAATCTATTTCAAATTTATATTTTTATTCACTAAGTATTCTTTGAAATAAATCAATAACTAAATCTAGACAAATCAGTATAAATGATTAAAAAAACCCTGGCCATCCAGGGCTACGTCATAGTAAGACCTTGTCTCAAAAAAAGATGGTAGGAAATTACTGAGGACCTTTTTTTCATGAAGTTATGTTTAGCTTCCTTATTCTTACTATTTTTCCCTACTTGTTTCTTCATCTTTATTTTTTACTTCTTTGTAACTTATAATTTCTTCTAGAATGAAAGTTTACTCTTATTTACTTCTACCAGTCCCTGCCACACATACCTTCATTTATTTTGGTTTAAAAGTCTAGCAAGCCTGGCTGTGATGTACATGCCTGTAATCAAGCATTTGGGAGGTGGAGGCAGGATTGTGAGTTCAAAACCATCCTAATGTACATGGTGAGACCCATCTGGAAAAAGGGGGAGATGAGAAGAAAGGGTCTAAAGGAATTTCCACTGTAAATGTTTAGTGTAAGCTTCATGGCGGCTTATTATCTTATTAATGCAGATAATACTTTCTAATCTGCGATGATTTTAATAGAGTTGGCATTATAATAATAAGGAAATGTTATTTGAGAACCTCTATAAATTAATCTGAATGGCTTTATCTTTGACCTGCTAAATACCAAGTTTCCTCTAATATTAGACAGTACTGAAGCCTGGGAAGTAATTATAGTTTATTCTCTCAGTTTCTCTTTTCTCTGTATGAGCCTTCAGCTGCCTAAGCACTGTCTTTCCTATGACAGCTTAGAATTATTTTGTTTCCTTCTTTCTCATCAAACGTGTCACCCATTAAGTATCTGGGGTAGGAGTTTCTATCTGGTGCAGTTTCTCATAAGCAGCATGCTTGTGGCTTTGGTGCTGAGACTGAGACAAGGAGGCCATCTTTTTCAGTAGGTTTTTCTATCTAATCAGTGCCTCTTTCAGCTCCCAATAGGGAACCTGAAAGAAGAGCTGGGTTTTCATTTGCTATGACTCTCATTGTCCACTTGAGTTAGTGACTCTTTACTACTCTAACAAGATACTCTAACAAGGTTGCAAAGTTAAACAGTAAATAGCCTGAAACTGTTTTGTATTATCCATCATTTGTATTATACATTATTTATCCCAATCCCCACCCCCTCCCAATAACTTCGCTCTGTTTTGAAATGACTTCATTTATCTTTAAGTGTCTTAATTCCTTTTCTGTTGCTGTGACAAAACACCATGACATGGCAGCTTATAGAAGAAAGCATTTAATGGGGGATTGGAGTTTCGGAGTTTGAGTCCATGACTGACATGGCAGCAGGGAGGCAGGCATGAGCTAGAGCGGTAGCTCCCATCTGAGGCCGAGAGAGGCAGACAAGAAAGAGTGCAGTGGTGGAGCCCCACTGACACACCTCCTCCAACAAGGTCACACCAAACACTTCCCAAACAGTCTACCAACTGGGAACCAAGGAGTCAAGTACTAGGCATAAAAGAAAGTGAGTCTGTTCTTCATCTACTGCTCAGTTATTGACTGTCTACTCTGGCTTGGGTACCAGGCAGCAGTGCACCAATAAATGAGGTACCTACCTCAAAAACCTACCAGAAGACAGGGAACATTCAGAAACACTGGGGTGTAGTAAGTGCCAATTCTTTAACATTTACCTCATCTGTAAATACACCATTTTTATTTAATTTTTTAAAAATTTAGGCTACTAAGATTTTTCAGCAAGTAAGGCACTTGCCACTAAGCCTAATGACCTGAGTTCAATCCCCAGGTCCCACTTTGTGGAAGGAGAGAACTGACTCAACAAGTTGACCTCTGATCTCCACATATGCACCATGGTGCATATTCATAAATGTGTAAATTAATTAGTTTTTTTTAACAATGTGATACTTAGCTTCACCATTTTAAGCTTGACCCAAACTTGTATGTTTTCTAGAGGTTAAGTTTTTCCAAACATATTTGATAACTTAAAATATTATTTAAATTGTTAATCATTTTAATTCTTGATTTAAGAAATATTTAGGGAATTAATACAATGTGGTGATTTTTGTCTTTTGGGATCATTTTTGCCTTAAAATCTATTTTGCTAATCACTGAGTAGTGGTAAATTTTTGTAATTCTAAGAACTTGGGAGGCTGAGGCACTGGAGAATCCCAAGGTGAGGCCTAGCTGCCTGCATAGTGAGACTGTTGTGAGCCCTGAGAGGAGGAAGGTCTGTTTTGAGTCTTAAGCACAGCCCTTCCTGTGTGGTTTGGCTTCTGTTTACTTATGTCTTACTTCCATCTTTTCACATCCAGTGTGTGTTTCTTCACTAGTGCTGTGAGTTTTATCTAGTCTTGGGTTTTCTTTAAAAATCTATTCATCTAGTCTACAGTTGAAATAGACATTTTTTTAGAGGATATTTTTCTGTAACGTTTCTTTTTTTGTCGTGCTTGCTTGGGGGTGTGTACTTCAGTCTGTCTTCATGACTAAGGATTGTCATAGTATAAACACTGCTAAATAAAATTTTACTATGCAGTTCTCAAAGGCCAGAGAAGGCAGCACAGGGTTGTTTGTTCATTCCCCAGTTGGTCCCAAGCAAAGGCAGAGCTCTTCAGCTGTGAGTGGGGTGAGTGGGCGGTTCACGAGAGAGCTTGCCTGCTTCTCAGAGTTGTTTTCAAATTTACTGTGTTGCTACTCTGTGGACTCACCCAACTGGATAGAAACTGTGAAATACAGGTAAAGTTTGTGCAGTTATTTATATTATAGGGTTTATATTTGAATTTAGTGGCATCCTCTCTTAGCAGAGTGTTTATATTTTGTTGTTGACCCACCGCCATACTTGAGTGGAAATAGCTGAGATGGTACTGCTACCTGAAACCTGTCATTTGAAGAAATATTACAGATCTAATTAGAAAGGCTGCAGTTGAAACACAACATCATTAGGAGAATGACCCGTCCTCAGAACCATCATTGACCGAAAAAAAAAAAAAAACAAATAAAACAACAACAACAACAAAATTAAACTATGAATAGTAAAATAGAAATGAAAATTTTTTTCTGGATTTGCCTTAGAATAGAAGAGATGCATTAGATGTATTAGGGGGTTGTCTGTGTCCTCCATTTCTCATCATGAAAGGCTTGACTACAAACAACACCACTGATGGTGTATGCTCCTTGCACATTTGCATCTAGAGCTGCTGCCTCTTTAAAGAAGGCAGGCAGGCATTAAAAATTGAACTTGGCTTTGGTGGTTCACATTCCTACCCCAGCACTCAGGAGGCTGAGGCAGGAAGATTTTGAGCTTGAGGTTAGCCTTGCCTAGAGAGCAGAGGCTGTGTAGTAAGAACATATTCAAACATAACAAAACAAAACAGATTGCAAGTTAACTCCTAGATAAACAGATATTTTCTTATTATAATAACGTTATATTACCAAAGGTAATAAGCATCTTTGTATATGATCCTGTGAAGGTTTGAATAAGAATGGCCCCATAGGCGTATATATTTGAATGCCTGGTTCCAGTGTGTGGAACTATTTGGATAGGATTAAGAGGTGTGGCCTTAGGAGTAAGTGTGGCTTGTTGGGGGGGGGTGTCAGTGAGGGTGGGCTTTGAGGCTTAAAAAGCCCAGGCCAGGGCCAGTGTTTCCTTTCCTTTTCTGCTGCTGCCTGAGAATCGTGATGTAAGCTCCCAGCTGCTGCTCCAGCACCAGGCCTGTCGGCTTCCCACCATGATAGTCATGGACTACCTTCAAAATTGTAAGTAAGCCAAGAATTGCCTTGCTCAGGGTGTTTATTCACAGCAGTAGAGCAAGATCTGAGACACATCTGTGATGCAGATTGCTAAGTCGTGTTTTACGGTGTTTTTTTTTTTTTTTTTTCTTTTAACATTTATAGCTCCTGTGCCTTTCCATTTGTCAACCTGGGCTATAATGAAGAACATTGTTTCTGAAAGTGGATTTTCCGGGTTGTTTACAGGTAAAAATCCTTGCTCTCCAGTCTGTGGACACATTTGTTGGTTTTAAATCTTCCATAATTAACTTTTAGGAAGAATTGATAGGTAACATTTTATATTGATTATTTTCTCCTAAATATTGTTATAAAATAATGTTCCATAGTAGATTCATTGTTATAAGGAAAATTGGGATTTGGGAGTGAACAGTTTATTCTGTTCTTTGCTACCTATTTATGATATGGAATTTGGTATTGCAATTTATTTAATTTGGTCATTATGTGAAGCCAAATGCTACATTAAAAAAAATAAAGTAAAATGTGGTTTTTGTTTTCCTATTCTCTTGTCAGGTCTGATTCCTCGATTAATTAAAATTGCTCCTGCTTGTGCCATTATGATCAGCACATATGAATTTGGAAAGGCTTTTTTCCAGAAACAAAATGTTGAAAGGCAGTATAATTCTCTAGATGGACTTTTGACTAGAAATGTCAACCAGAGCCAAGTAAGATGAAGATTGATAGGCAAGATGGAATTTTTACCATTATTCTCTTACAGTGTGACTTTCTCTGTTTTCCCTATAATTTAAATGAATAATAAGTTTTTAGTCTACCTCTAAACCATAATCCTAGTTTTAATTTTTTGGGATTTTAAAACATAATCCAGAAGCTGCGGCCATTTTGTACTCTTGCAGAGAAATTGCTCCTTAGGAGAAAAAGAAGTTTCTGAGTATATACAGCATTTCATATTTCAGTGTAAGGTAACCTGGGAATGTGGCAACGCCTCAGAGTACTTTGGATTATGAACTGAATGATGCAGCCTAGAGAATGGAGTTCAGTCTCATGCATAGTCAGATCACACACATTGGCATTTCAGTAAAGAGTGGAAGGAGCTGTCAAATGGCATTGTCCTCATTCCCCAGATGGTAGCCTGTGACTTCCCTAATTCAAGTGCATGGTGTTCCCTCTCTGCTGCTACTGCTTTAAGGCTTCGTGTAGCTTGGAATTTCTCCCATGAAAGGTGTAGGCACCTTATCTGTATGAACCAAAGTATAATTATTTATACGCCGTGGCTCTTGACATTGTAAATCTACCAACCCTTACCTAATGTTTCTGTTGGGAGCATATTTTCACTGATGATAGTAAATGTATATTCACTCAAATTTGGATCTGCAGTAGAAAGCCATGCTGTATGTAGACTAGTGAAAATAAATAGTTTTGGGTGCAGGAATGTGCTTTTACCTAGCTTGTCTTCCAAGTGTCATTGTTCTTTAGGTCAGTTCTGCAACTTTTTCTAATAAAATCAACATACTCTAGCCTAAAGGCCAAAATATAAAGCAATACAAAAATTTCAACTCTTTTATGTAGTATCCCCAAATGATGCTGCTCCAAGTGGAAAATCCCGCACCTTCCCTTGGTTGACAGCATTCAGAATGTAGGTGCAGAAACGTTACTTGCATTGTCTTCAGGCTGTTTGTATAAACTGTACATGAAACACATGAATATATTTATCACTAAGTAGGAATGAGATTTTTAAAAATTAGATGCATTTGCTTTTTGTGTATGTTTATGTATATATGAAGGTCAGGGGAAAACTTTCAAGAGTTAGTTCTCTCCTTCCACCATGTGTGTCTTCGGTTTTGAACTAAGGTCCCCAGGCTTAGCAGCAAGTGCCTTTACCCACTGAGCCATCCTAGTGGCCCAGGGATGAGATTTTTAAGTATGATTGGAATGTAGCTCAGGGGTAGAACACTTGCCTTTGGATTGTGAAACTCTTGAGTTTGATTTCCAGCACAATGAGAAATAATTTAAATAAATAATAAGATGGCAGTGTAAGAAATGCTATTCTGATTTACTTACCCCGTACAGCAAAAAAAAAAAAAAGCACTTTATTCCATTCTGTGTGTATTCTATGAAATATGAAGTATCCCTTCCCTGCCCCAACAGCATAATGTATCTGATGACAATGATCTCTAGTGTTGGTAGGAGAACAAATGCATAGTAGAAAATATTTGTATTTTCACTAGAAATAAATGATACAGAGTTTATTATATCATGGTGTTTTACATTACAATGTTGTGTTGATTTACATTAAAATTTTAGTATTTCCATATATGTATTGTGTTTTTTTTTCATTAAAGTATTTTATGCTGCTTAAAAGTACCATTGTTCTTCTTGGCAGTGATTTTCATATTCAATCACTATATAATGCTATGAAACACATACAAGAAAATTCATTGTTAAACTTAACATTTACCTTAGTTTTATTGTATTTCTTGTTAGTAAAGGGCAAGAAACTGAGCACAGAAATGTATTTAAAATAGTATCACCTGTTATGCAAAACGTTGCTCTGTACCTCTCAGTACTGCACTTTCAAAAATGATTATGACACAATCAGTAAAATAAGTCTGATTTTACAGTAGTGTTTCTGAAAGGTTCAGGCATTATGCTGGCCTGCCCCTGTTACCTGGTGGAACAGGCAGTACCCTGGTCAGCCCAAGGTTCTGAAAGACCCCCCCCCCCGCCCCGTAGCTTTTTCTTTTAAGTTTGCCTCCTCCTCCGGTCGGCAGCTGGCGGGGCCCGCGGCGAATACATCCTCCCCTGCACTCCCCGACCCCTGATCCCCACAGCCGCCGGCTCCCACTTCCCCACCGCCGCGCAAGGCCGGCCCCCGCCGGGCCCAGAACGCGAGCCAGAATCAGCCAGCAGCCCATGAGCGCATGACCGACTGCCCCTGCCGGCTCCCCCCCAGCCAGTTCACCCCAGCGGGGCTCGCGCCCCCGGCACACCCGCCTGGCACCGCGCCCCGAGGAGCCCGCGGCGGCGAGAGGGCGCCCTCCCCCCCCCCCCCCGGCCCCGCTTGACGGGGATCGCTCCGTCCCAAGGTCAGCCATCTGGACGCGGCAGAAGATAAAGGCCGTTTCGCCTGACTACTAGACCTTGAGAAAATGCTGATTTGATGCTTTTCGCTTCTGTACTGTGCTTTTACTCCTATATAAGTACCCCCCTTCCGGGGCTCGGGGCTTGGCCTAACAGAAGCTAATCCCCGGGTACCCGCACCACTAATAAAGCCTCTTGCTTTTTTTGCATCCAAAGTTCGTGGTTTCGCTGATTCCTGGGTGCGGGTCTCCTTCTACGAAAGTACCTCTTCGGGGGTCTTTCATTTGGGGGCTCGGTCCGGGATCGAGACCCCCGCCCAGGGACCACCGACCCACATTTGGGAGGTAAGTGTTATGTGGATCCACTGTCTTGTCTCGTCCTGTCCTGTCTTTCTGTCTGAAACCATTTTATGAACTGCGCGCTCGCGTTTGTAGTACACAGCTGCGTACATTTGTATTTGACGGGTTCGGACTCCCGACCACGGCTCCAGGAGACGTCCTGGTAGCGATTGAGGCCTTAGTGGGCTCACCTTTGTACTTTTGTTTTTGAGCTGAGATCTGTGACTGGACATCTTCCCAGCCTCTTTGGAGAGGGTCCTCGGCTTGAGGGATTTGCAATCCTTACCGGGGACGAAGAAGGCCGGCCCCCTTCTTCGACCCCCTCTACTCTCGACTCTCTGTCGAAACCGCGCAGCGAAAGCCTGTTCTGTTTTGTTTAGTCTTTGTATTGTAACCATTATCTGTGTTCTACTAAGTCTAGAAACTATGGGACAAACTATCACCACTCCCTTGTCCCTAACACTCTCACACTGGAGAGATGTGCAGGATTATGCTCATAACCAATCTGTTGATGTGCATAAACGCAAATGGATTACTCTTTGTTCCTCAGAATGGCCAACCTTTGACGTGGGCTGGCCGCGAGATGGTACCTTTAACCTCCAAACTATATTTCAGGTGAAAGAGAAGACTATGGATCCTGGACCACAGGGGCATCCCAACCAGGTGGCATACATAGTCACTTGGGAAGCCTTGGTTCAGGACCCTCCCCCCTGAATACGTCCTTTCCTACACCCCAAGGGCCCCCCCTTCCTTCCTCCCTCTAACCGCCCCAACCGGCCCACTCCCTCAGCCCCTAGCCTTTCCAATCCCCAGCTCCCTCCCCACTCCAGCCTTTACCCTACAGCGGTAAAAGACGCTAAAGCTGAAGAAAAGAAGACGCCTAAGGTGCTTCCCCCGGGAGAAAACCTGTTGGTTGACCTATTGACTGAAGAACCCCCGCCATACCCGGCGCCACCGCCCCCCGCCAGAGGCAGAAGCGGCCCCCGCCACCTCGGTGGAGACGGCTTCAGCTCCCCCACCTGACCCTTCCCCAATGGCTCACCGACTAAGAGGTCGTAGGGAGCAGCCCGTTCCAGATTCAACCGCTTTGCCCCTCCGAACTGGACCGAATGGCCAACCTCAATATTGGCCATTCTCAGCATCGGACCTCTATAACTGAAAAAATAATAATCCTTCTTTCTCTGCAGACCCTGTGAGGCTGACATCTCTCATAGAATCGGTCCTCACAACTCACCAACCTACCTGGGATGATTGTCAACAGATTTTGCAGGTCCTCTTAACCTCGGAGGAGAAGCAGCGCGTTCTACTAGAAGCACGAAAGAATGTCCCAGGAGCCAACGGGCAGCCCACCCAGCTGCCCAATGAAATCGATGCGGCTTGCCCTCTTGAAAGACCTGAATGGGATTTTACTACAGAAGCAGGTAGGACCCATCTGCGTCTCTATCGCCAGTTGCTTGTAGTGGGTCTCCGGGGGGCAGGACGCCCCGACCCACCAATTTGGCCCAGGGAAAGCAGGTGATACAGGGGGCGGAGGAATCGCCCGCCACTTTTCTAGAGAGACTAAAAGAAGCATATAGAATGTATACTCCCTATGATCCGGAAGATCCAGGGCAGGCCACCAGCGTTTCTATGTCCTTTATTTGGCAGTTAGCTCCAGACATAAGAAACAAGCTCCAAAGGCTAGAAAATTTACAGGGATATACGCTCCAAGACTTATTAAAGGAAGCAGAACGTATTTTTAATAAGAGAGAGACACAGACAGAAAGAGAAGAATGTTGGAGAAAGGAAGCCCAGGAAAGAGAGGAAAGACTGAGAAAAGAAGCAGAGGAGAAAGAGGCTGCAAGAGACCGTAAGCGGAATAGAGAGATGAGCAGGCTATTGGCCACAGTAGTGACAGGTCAGAAACAGAATAGGCAGAGGGATGGCAGAAGGGGGCCCCACCTGGACAGGGATCAATGCGCTTACTGCAAAGAAAAAGGACATTGGGCAAAAGAATGCCCTAAGAACCCCCGGGCCAAGCCTCCACGGCCAAGAACCTCTGACCTAAACCTTCTAAACCTAGAAGATTAGAGAAGTCAGGGCCAGGAGCCCCCCCCTGAGCCCAGGATAACACTGCAAGTCGGGGGGCATCCGGTCACCTTCCTAGTAGATACAGGGGCACAACATTCCGTTCTGAATCAGTCACCCGGACCCCTGAGTCACCGGACTGCATGGGTACAGGGGGCTACGGGCGGAAAGCAGTACCGTTGGACCACAGATCGGCAGCTCCAGCTCGCGACCGGTAAAGTCATGCACTCTTTCCTCCATGTGCCTGATTGCCCCTATCCCTTACTAGGACAGGACCTATTGTCCAAACTAAAAGCTCAAATACACTTTGAAAAATCAAAAGTCAAAGTCACAGGGCCAGAAGGAATTCCCCTCACCATCTTGACAATGTCCATAGAAGATGAATATAGACTCCATGAAAAAAGATAACCCAGGCAACCAGGAAACCCTTGACCACTGGCTCGCGGAGTTTCCCCAAACCTGGGCTGAGATAGGCGGGATGGGCCTTGCCATCAACCAGGCCCCAATTATAGTAACCTTAAAAGCTGCCGCCCTTCCTGCATCCGTCAAGCAGTACCCGATGCCTAAAGAGGCCCGTGAAGGAATCCGGCCACACATTAAAAGGTTACTTGAACAAGGGATTCTGATGCCCTGTAAATCTCCTTGGAATACACCCTTGTTGCCCGTCAGGAAGCCAGGAACCAATGACTATAGGCCAGTATAGGATCTGAGGGAGGTCAATAAAAGGATAGAGGACATACACCCTACTGTCCCCAACCCTTATAATTTGCTGAGCGGATTGCCACCCAACTATACCTGGTATACAGTTTTAGATCTTAAAGATGCCTTCTTCTGCCTCCGCCTGCATCCCACCAGCCAACCTATATTTGCCTTTGAATGGCAGGATGCTGACCTTGGAATCTCTGGGCAGCTAACTTGGACTAGGTTACCTCAAGGGTTTAAGAACAGCCCCACCCTTTTTGATGAAGCTTTACATCAGGACCTGGCAGGATTCCGGGTTTGGTACCCCGCGCTAATCCTCTTACAGTATGTAGATGACATCCTCTTGGCAGCCAAAACCCAGGGGGAATGTAAGGAGGGCACTCAAGCCCTCCTCCAGACTCTTGGGAGCCTAGGGTACCGAGCATCCGCCAAGAAGGCCCAGATATGTCAGAAACAGGTGACCTATTTAGGATACAAGATAAAGGATGGACGGCGATGGCTGACGGAAGCCCGCATGTGAGCCATCTTAGACATTCCCACCCCACAAAATCCCCGCCAACTAAGAGAGTTCTTGGAAACGGCAGGTTTCTGCCGACTATGGGTACCCGGGTTCGCTGAAATGGCGGCTCCCCTCTACCCCCTCACTCGGCCAGGGATTGCCTTTAAATGGGAGGAGCCCCAAAGGAAAGCCTTCACCAACATCAAAAAGGCTCTCCTAGAATCACCAGCCCTGGGACTACCGGACTTAGCTAAGCCATTTGAGCTCTTTGTGGACGAGAAAGAGGGCTATGCCAAGGGAGTCCTCACCCAAAAACTGGGGCCTTGGAGAAGGCCCACTGCATACCTCTCCAAGAAATTGGATCCTGTAGCATCGGGATGGCCACCCTGCCTCCGAATGATTGCCGCCATAGCCCTGCTAGTAAAAGATTCTTACAAGCTAACCTTGGGGCAGCCTTTGACCATACATGCCCCTCATGCGGTTGAGGCAGTCATCAGACAGCCTCCAGACAGATGGCTCACTAATGCCCGAATGACTCATTACCAGACTATGCTGTTGGACAAAGACCGGGTCCACTTTGGGCCTCTGGTGACTCTGAATCCAGCCACCTTGCTCCCTCTCCCAGGGGAGCCAGAGGCTCATAATTGCTTACAGGTACTGGCTGAGGCCCATGGGACGAGACCCGACCTGACTGACCAGCCTCTACCCAGCCCGGACCATATCTGGTTCACAGATGGAAGCAGCTTCTTGCATCAAGGAGAACGGAGGGCTGGCACGGCAGTCACCTCAGAGGATCAAGTCGTCTGGGCTTAGGCACTCCCTCCCGGAACCTCCGCGCAGAGGGCGGAGCTCATTGACCTCATGCAGGCTCTAAAATTGGCAAAAGGTAAGAGGCTCACCGTGTACACAGACAGTCGTTATGCCTTCGCCACTGCACACATACATGGAGAAATTTACAGACGGAGGGGGTTGCTTACCTCAGAAGGGAAGGACATTAAGAATAAGGAGGAAATCCTCGCTCTCCTAAGAGCTCTTCATCTGCCCTCCGCCTTAAGTATCATACATTGCCTCGGACATCAAAAAGGGGATTCTCTTGAAGCCAGGGGCAATCGAAGGGCAGACTTGGCTGCCCGAGAGGCGGCCCTGGCTACAGAAACCACTAACCTCCTGGCGCTAGAACCCACCAACGATCGTCCCTCCCCCCCCATGGGACTACGAACAAAGAGACATCCAGACCCTAGAGAAACTGGGAGCCACCAAGGAATCAAATGTGGATTGGACTTATGAGGGAAAGACTGTCCTCCCCTACCGGGTAACTAAGTACCTAGTGACATTTTTACATAAGATGACACATCTGAGCCCCAAGAAGATGCGAGAGCTACTCGAACGAGAAGAGGAATTCAATTTCCTTTTGGGGAAGAATGACATTTTAAAACAGGTAACTGAACAATGTGATGCGTGCGCCCGAGTCAACGCATCCAGACTGAAGCTTCCTCCCGGGAACCGGGTCAGAGGCTACCGGCCCGGAACACATTGGGAGGTAGATTTTACTGAGATTAAACCAGGTAAATATGGATACAAGTATCTATTAGTCTTTGTAGATACCTTTTCAGGATGGGTTGAAGCCTTCCCTACTAAACATGAAACAGCCAAGATCGTTACTAAAAAATTACTTGAAGAAATCTTTCCCGTTATGGGATGCCTCAGGTACTGGGAACAGACAATGGGCCCGCCTTCGCCTCCCAGGTAAGTCAGTCAGTGGCCACCTTGTTGGGGATTGATTGGAAATTACATTGTGCTTATAGACCCCAAAGTTCAGGGCAGGTAGAAAGGATGAATAGAACAATTAAGGAGACTTTAACAAAATTGTCGCTTGCAACTGGCACCAGAGACTGGGTCCTCCTACTCCCCCTAGCCCTCTACCGTGCTCGAAACACCCCTGGGCCACATGGGCTCACACCTTTTGAAATCCTGCATGGAGTACCTACTCCTATCATTAACTTTCTTGATCAAGATGTCTCAGATTTTGCTAACTCCCCTTCTCTCCAAGCTCATTTACAGGCCCTACAATTAGTACAGCGGGAGGTCTGGAAACCCCTTGCTCAAGCTTATAAAGACCAGAGGGACCATCCCACCATTCCCCATTCCTACCAGATCGGGGACACCGTTTGGGTCCGGCGTCACCAGGCCAAGAACCTTGAACCCCGCTGGAAGGGACCCTACATCGTTTTGCTTACCACTCCCACCGCACTCAAAGTAGACGGCATTGCAGCTTGGATACATGCTTCACATGTAAAGCCAGCCCGACCCACCGATTCAGCCACTGCATCAGAATGGACCGCACACCGCACTCAAAATCCTTTAAAGATAAGACTCTCTCGTAAACCCTCCTGTTGATTGGTTGTCTGTTTACCCCCCATGTAGCAACCAACCCCCACAGGGTTTATAATATCACCTGGAAAATAGCCAACCTAGGGACCGGGGAAATAGCCAACCTCAGAACTTATATAGGGACTCTACATGATGGGTTCCCTCCTCTCTATGTCGACCTATGTGACTTAGTAGGGTCTGACTGGGATCCCTCTGACCAGGAACCATTCCCAGGGTACAGATGCCACCACCCTGGGGGAAGGATAGGAACAAGAAGCAAGGATTTTTATGTTTGCCCCGGCCATAAACCAACTCATGACTGGGGGGGGCCACAGGAAGGGTACTGTGCAAGCCGGGGATGTGAAACCACAGGGGAGGCTTACTGGAAACCCTCTTCCTCTTGGGATTTCATCACTCTCAAATGGAGGGAGATCCCAGGGTACGCAGGGAAAGGACCATGGAGATGTGGGCAAAGAGCCTGCGGACCCTGTTATGATAGTGCCGGAGGGGGAGGTTTTCAAGGCGCCACCCCCGGAGGAAAATGCAACCCTCTCATCCTAAGGTTCACAGATGCTGGAAAAAGGACTACTTGGGATAGTCCTAAAGTCTGGGGACTCCGGCAGTACCGAGCAGGGAAAGATCCGGTGACCTTATTCTCCCTGTACAGACAAATTACTCCCCTAAGCCAACAATCAGTCGGGCCAAACCCAGTAATAGCGGACCAGAGAGCCCCAACCCAATTCCAAGTCCCTGAATCCCCTACCGTTCCTAAAGCTATCACTCCTACCCCAGGTGCTGTCATCCTCTCCCCCTCCCCAGACGCCCTAAACATCAAGATAACCAGAGACCCTCCAGGTACCGGAGATAGATTATTACAATTAATCCAAGGAGTTTACCAAGCCTTAAATTTTTCAGACCCCAACAAGACTCAGGAATGCTGGTTATGCCTAGTTTCCCGGCCCCCATATTATGAAGGCGTGGCAATACTGGGCAACTACTCTAACCAGACCTCAGCACCTACCAGTTGTGGAGCTGCTATGCAGCACAAGCTCACAATATCTGAGGTCTCAGGAAAGGGGCTATGCATAGGCAGGATTCCTCCCTCACATCAAGAATTATGTAACCAAGTAGAGCCATTATCTCAGGACAGCCGATACCTTGTTGCCCCTTATGGAACTTATTGGGCTTGCAGTACTGGGTTGACTCCCTGTGTCTCTACCACTGTTCTCAATACCACCATTGACTTTTGTATATTGATAGAACTTTGGCCCAAAGTCACATACCACCAACCTGAATATGTTTACAGCGTACTAGGGAAATCAACCCGATATAAGAGGGAGCCAATATCCTTTACCGTGGCCCTATTATTAGGAGGGATAACAGTGGGGGGCATAGCAGCCGGCATAGGGACCGGAACCGTTGCCTTACAGGGAATTAATCATTTTAAGCTTCTACAACAAGCCATGCACACAGATATCCAGGTCCTAGAAGAGTCAGTCAGTGCACTCGAGAAATCCTTAACATCACTCTCTGAGGTAGTCCTGCAGAACAGACGAGGGTTAGATTTATTATTTTTACAGGAAGGGGGGCTATGTGCTGCCCTCAAGGAAGAATGCTGCTTTTATGCAGACCATACAGGAATAGTTAGAGACAGCATGGCCAAGCTTAGAGAAAGACTTAACCAGAGACAACAGGTATTTGAGTCCCAACAGGGATGGTTCGAAGGATGGTTTGCTAAGTCTCCCTGGTTCACTACTCTTGTATCTACTCTCATGGGACCTCTGATTATTCTATTTTTAATCCTTATACTTGGTCCCTGCATTCTGAACAAGATGACTCAATTCATCAGAGAATGATTATCTGCCATACAGACCTTAGTCTTAACTCAACAATACCACCAGCTAAAGCAGATAGATCCAGAATATCCAGAGACCTCTGAATGAAAGATTCCATTCAGTTACAAGAGAAATGGGGGATGAAAGACCTCCCCCCTCCTTAGCTTTTTCTTTTAAGTTTGCCTCCTCCTCCAGTCGGCAGCTGGCGGGGCGCGTGGCGAATGCATCCTCCCCTGCACTCCCAGACCCCTGATCCCCACAGCCGCCGGCTCCCACTTCCCCACCGCCGCGCAAGGCCGGGCCCAGAACGTGAGCCAGAATCAGCCAGCAGCCCATGAGTGCACGACCGGCTGCTGGCCTGCCGGCTCCCCCACAGCCGGTTCACCCCAGCAGGGCTCGCCCCCGGCACACCCTCCCCCCCCCCGCGGCCCCGCTTGACGGGGATCGCTCCATCCCAAGGTCAGCCATCTGGACGCGGCAGAAGATAAAGGCCGTTTCGCCTGACTACCAGACCTTGAGAAAATGCTGATTTGATGCTTTTCGCTTCTGTACTGTGCTTTTACTCCTATATAAGGACCCCCCTTCTGGGGCTCGGGGCTTGGCCTAACAGAAGCTAAGCCCCGGTTACCCGCGCCACTAATAAAGCCTCTTGCTTTTTTTGCATCCAAAGTTCGTGGTTTCGCTGATTCCTGGGTGCGGGTCTCCTTCTACGAAAGTACCTCTTCGGGGGTCTTTCAGTTCCATGGGAACTAAGTCTGCACTCAGGTGCAGAGGACCCCTTTAAAAGACAGGTCCCTGCTCTCTGTTTTTTATGCTCTCTGTTTCCTCTCAGCTTCCGTTCTACTCTCTCTCTTCTCCTGCCCTACTCTTCTCTGTCTACGGGCTCTCCCTGTTTCTGTATGACGACTGACCACGGCGGTCAGCCATTTCCCTGTTCCTCTTCTTAGTCTCCCCATTCTACCAGGCCTTATAATAAACTTATAGTCAACATGTCTCATGTCTCAGCATTTCTCCTTTCTTCTTTTTAAACAAAAGAATAACAGTTTCTAAACATTACATGCAGTTTTCATTCTCGCTGTACCAATGAGAGACTTCACAATGGAAGGCAGGCCCCACTTTGCTGAGGAGTCTATAGCTGTGCAGCTTTCCAGAGGGATCCACATATCTGTCCAGGGCATATACAGCACATCAACGCCCACCACGCTGGGGTTCATGGGGTTTGGGTATTTCTGTATTGCAGCCGTGGTAACCATTTCCCATAGTGCTCAAAGACATGCTCCGAAGGTCCAGATCTTAGTGGTGCCAGCTGACTGCCTGGTTTCCTGCAGCACCCTGGGACAGCGAGGTACAGAAGTTCATCGGCCCCACCCTGGCCCAGCCGGCGGGCCTGCTTTTACATTTTTGCAAAATGAACTTTTTAAAATTAAAGACTATTGCTTTTATTCGTTAATCTATTGACATTTTAGGTCTGGTAAAATAGCTCAGTGGGTAAAGGCACTTGCTATCAGGCCTAACAAACTGAGTTCAATCCCCAGGTTCCATGTAGTAGAAGAGAATCAGTTTTGACCTTTACATGCATATCTTGGAAAAGAAGACATTTTGGAAATTGTCCATCTTAGAGGAGATTTCAAAGGTATGCTTGGGAGAATTATGTTGAAGAAATTACAGCAAATTTGAAGAACTACTGTAATCTTGAGGCAGAGAAAAAGTGACAAAAGTCAATAGCCATGGCATTTAGTTCACCTGGCTTGAGCAGTGTCTTCGTGGGAATGCTGCTGGGAGCTCCGATTGGAAATGCGGCCAGAAATCTTGTATGTCAAGCCAGGGGCCTTCTGGTGCAGCTATAAATTGGAAATAAGACTAAAAGCATGGAAAGTAGAATTTATATCTAAAAACAATTTTAAGTTTATATTTATGATTAAGATATGCCCTAGTAGCAAAGCTACAAATTTGTTGTTTTCATCAGTTAAAAAGAACAAATGCTGCCGGGCGTTGGTAGTGCACGCCTTTAATCCCGGCACTCGGGAGGCAGAGGCAATCGGATCTCTGTGAGTGCGAGGCCAGCCTGGTCTCCAGAGCAAGTGCCAGGATAGGCTTCAAAGCTACGAAGAGAAACCATGTCTCGAAAAACAAAAACAAAAACAAAACAAAAAAAAAAAGAACAAATGCTAAAGCTGCTTTTTTGTTTGTTGAGAGCAAAGGGAACTAACTTAATTTTTTTCCCCTTTTTGAGAGAACTCAGACTCAAGCTTGACTTGAACTGTGTGGTAGCGTAGCACCTTCTAGACATTGACCTGTGGCTGGGGACATTAGTAAAGGTAACTGCTACCAGCTTGCATTTTACCGTGATGAACTCGTGAAAGTGATCAGACTCAAAATTAATAGCTTACATCAACCCTCGTCAAAATAAAAAGGCTGAAGTTGTGAAAGAAGGATTCTCACAGGCAGCTGATAACTTCTATAAAAGCACCGTGGCCTTACAAAAATACTTCATAATGGCATCTGCCCAGCACTGCCACTTCACCCTGATGTGTGTGACACATTCTTTTCATTATTCCTTGTGGCCCAGTCTTGTTTGAAAGTAGGTACTCTTTCCCCTCTATTCCCTTAAAGCATTTCCCTTTAGAAGACAAGCGTCACTCTTCTCTTACTCTTCAGCTCCCTAGAAGTTCTAGTCAACACAGTCAGGCAAGAGGAAGAGTTTCCACACATTTCACACACCAAAGAGCCACTCTACACTATTAGAATCAGTGAGTGAATTCAACAACATCGGATACAAAATAAACAGTAGTATTCTTACATGCCAATAGCAAATTATGTGGAATAGAAACTGGTAAAGCAGATGTGTTTACAATAGTTGCCCTCACATTCATGTACACGATTCCCAGGAATAAATTTAACTAGAAAAGGATCTACTCAAGAAGAATTATAGAATATTCATGAAATTTTTGAAGACAAAAAGATGAAGAGAAATATATATACTCTTAGATTAGTAAAAGAAAGAAATACTGTCTGTTTTAGTTATCTTTACATAGCTCTAATCAAATACCAGAGAGAGGGAACTTGACAGGAGGAAGGATTAGGTTGGCTCACAGATTCAGAGGGCTTGGTCCCTGACTGCATAGCCCAAAGCACTGAACAGAATTTAAGAATGATGGGAGCGGTGGCAGATTGGCTTCTTCATCTAGACAGACTGCAAACAAGAGCAACCCACTTCATGGTGGGTAGTCAGAGAAAGAGCTGGGGTGATGTGTAGATTCCATCCAGATGTTAAATCCATCAATGAATGAGTCAAATCTTCCCTTAGGTCTGAGCCCTCACAATCTGAGTGTGTCTGGAAATGTTCGCATAGACACTCCCAGGGTGTACTTCATTAGCTTCCTCTGTACTTCTTAGCCCAACCTAGTTGACAAGATAAACTCTCACTAAGCAAACCTAATCATAGACTCAATGTAGTGTGTCTGTCTCTCCCTCCCTACCCCTAACTACTCTCTTTCTCATCAGCCAAAGACATTTTGAACAAAAAATACCATTGAAGGTAGTACACTGCCTACTTAAAAACTACTACAAAACTATACTAAGGGCTGGAGAGATGGCTCAGTGGTTAAGAGCACTGAGTGCTCTCCAGAGGACCCAGGTTTGATTCCCAGCACCCACATGGCAGCCCAGAGCTGTCTGTAACTCCTGCTCCAGGGGATCTGATGACTTAATATAGATATACCTGCAGACAAAACACCAATGCATATAAAATAAAAATAAATAAATTACTTCAGAGCTAGAGAGATGGCTCAGAGGTAAAGAGCACTGGCTGCTCTTCCAGAGGTCCTGAGTTCAATTCCCAGCAACCACCTGGTGACTCACAACCATCTGTAATGTGACCCAGTTCCCTCTTCTGGCGTAGGCCAGAACACTGTATACATAATAAATAAATATTAAGAAAAACTATACTAATCAAAGCAACATGTTACTAACATAAGAAGACACGTAGGCCAAGGGAACAAAGTATTGATTCTAGGAATAAACCCATGCACTAACATGCAGCCTTTTGATTTATTGGATATCAGAATCTAGAAGAATGCCATTAGGACTGTGTGAGGTGTCTGCAAACACCAGGGCTGGTAGAATGTAGCATAATAAATAAAAGGCCCAGAGACAGATTTTGGGTTCAAGCTTTAAGCTGAAGATCAGAGAAACAAAGCAGCCAAGCCACTAGCTTTTACCTCTACCTCGGGCTGAAAGGGCTGATCCCATCTTCACACGTTCTCACCAAGCCTCAGACTGCTGCCTCTCCTCAGTGTGGCTGGAGAATAATCCTGAGATTCACTACTGAAGACTCTACTCCTATCTTTTATACCTCTCTAGTGCTGGGATTAAAAGCATGAGCTCTGTTATTCTTTTAGACTGATTCAATCTTGTGTAGCCGTTGGTGGCCTTGAACTCAGAGAGATCAATCTGCCTTTGTCTCCTGAGTCCTGGGATTAAAGGTGTGTGCCGGGCTTCCATGGCTAACCTGTATGGCTGCTTTGCTATTTGGATCTACAGTGACTTAAATAAATCATAAACAGTACACCATCCCAGCAGAGTAATGATCCATGGAGGCATGAAGGAAATCCAATTCAACACTCAGTAGTCATTTAAACTTCTGGAATGGGAAACCAGGCAGTTTATTTTAGGCATATTTAAGTACAGTACAATCTAGGAAAAAGTTTCCTAGTGTAACATAATCCTGTGTGCACAGGAGGCATAATTACATTGACACTCTTTGCAAAATGTTTGTTACATTGTCCATGAAAATGGGTTCTAGAGATAGGTGTTACCTTGAGGGCCTAGGGGAGCATCAGTGTGATCTTAGTCATCTGGGCTGTTAGCCACCTCCAGTCCTGCTTGTGAGACCTTAGGGCAGCTCATAGCTATGCGGATAGTGCAAAGGTCACCTGGACTATTAGGTATCACCAGTCCTGGTTGTGGAAGCTTAGTATGGCCTGGCCCTACAGGTAGTACAAGGATCATGTAGGCTATTAGCCACCTCCAGCCCCAGGCTTCTGGGTGGAAAACAGGTGATACATCTTTTCTCTTGAAAAAAACAACTCTGAGTGTTTAACATTCCTGGTTACCATAATGCTGTATGTGAGCATATGGTTGCTTGTGTTCCCAGAAGGACTGGGAAGGTCACTGTGATTGTAGTGCTTGGCCAGCATGTTTTGAAAGACTTAAAAATTAACAAAGAAATAAAGCCCAGATAAGGAAACTCCCCAAATGGAATGTAGGGTGGTAGCCTGACCCAGAAACTGACCAAGGCCACTATGACCTAGTGCCTGGAATTTACCAGCCGCCAGCAATTACTCCCTTACAGGCCATAAGATAGCTGAGTACCAAGAATTCCCAGATGGCTGCCTTCCCCCGAGGGGCTCATGAAGGAAACATATTGCCCCACTGGCCAATGTGTCAATAGTTAACAATTAGGGTCCCTATGAAACAAAGAGATAGCTACAGCTACCATTTGCTTAGATTGATTAGCACATCCTGAGGTCTGGGGGTTTTACAACTGGTGGGTCAGGAGGCCATTTGTTTCCCAGCCCTCCCCTCAAGACAAAAGGCCTCCTAGGAACCTGTGACTCTGGTTACTAACTCAACAGTCAGAGAGTCTCGGCCCCTCCAAGGTTGTGGTTTTGCCTTTAAAACTGCCGGTGCCTAGAGATCGGGGCTTCTCTCTAGCCTGTGTGCTGAGAAGGCCCGTTTGTACAAACGTTCACCTTTCATTAAAGCCTCTTGCTGTTCACATCAAGTTTCCACCTACGCATGGTGATTGGGGTGGCCGCAGTCCTGGGCTGAGATCCTGGGGGTTTTTTATTTGGGGGCTCGTCCGGGATTTGCGACCACCCCCCTCACCTGAGTGGAGTCAATCTTGGAGATAAGGTCGAGCTTGAAACCTATATGTTTGATAATGTGTCTTGTTATGTCCATGTTTGATAATGTGTCTTGTTATGTCTCTTGCTGTTTTGACTTGGATTTGCATTTGTGCCTGTGCAGGACTCATATTTGGTAATTTGGACCACAGGGGGAGATAGAGGTGTCCTGGGACCCTTGGTTCCGCCCTGGACGGAGGTCCGAGGGTTGTTTGATTTGGACCATAGGGAAAGCAGATGTGCCCCAGAGGCAGCGAGTTGAGTTTTTGAGTATATAAGTTTTACTTCACGCTTATGTCAAAGCAACACACAAGCATAAGCAAACAAGCCTAAGAACCACAGACAATAGGCTCACAGCAGGGGTACCTCTCCTGCAGTGGCCAGAAGGTTCTGGCTCAGGACTTCTGCTCCTCTGGATCAGGCCAGTTAGTCTCCTGAGGGCCGGGTGTCCGTGGAATCAGGCTCAGAACGGGCACTCAGCTTGATGGACTGGTTGTCAGGTTAGCGGAGGAGAGCTCCAGGACATAGAGTCGTGGTACACGCTAAAACTCCCAGTTCTGAGCTGGTTCTTAAATAGTTCGCTAAATCGTGTTAATCACACTTTGCCACACTCCACACATTTTCACTCTTATCTACAATGGCTGGGCTGCGTAGTGGGCCTAAGCTCCCTTTCCTTTAAACTTTCTTCAGCCAGGCCTTCACCTGCCTGGTTACAAGGCTCCTTACACAAGGAAATTAAAGACATAATGTAAGATCAAAACTATGAACTCATGAAAGACATAGGAAGTGCTAAGATACAGGAAAGGGCAGGTTTGTTTTAGTCAAGACTACAAAAGTACAGACAACAAAAGCAAAAGACAGATAAAATTACATTAAGCCAAAGGCTACAGCAAAGGATCCCAAGAGTCACCCTAACAGAGAGGGAGAAATAACAAACTATACTTATAATTCAGTGTTCAAATCCGGATTATATAACCAACTCCCAAAACTCAATAGCAAAACAGCAAAACCTATAAAGATAGGCTACAGAGGCTGTTGGGAAAGGTGTTGGATGCCAGGGTTGATGACCTAAGTTGGATTTCTAGGAACCACATGGGAGGAGGGAAGTGACTCCCACAAGTTGTTCTCTGACCTACACACATAGGCATCTACATTACTAATCATCAGGGGAACTCATCCCAGTAATAATGGTATTACCAAAAAGACTGACACCAACAAAAGGACATGGTGTGGATACTAAGAAGACTTTTGCCTTCCATGTCATGGCTGGCTGGACTGTTGGTCACCATGAAAAATTGTGGAAGAGATTCCTCAAAAAATAAAAATAGACTGGCATATGATAACTCACACTACTGATTTTATATAAATATGTCGAAAGGCCATCCAGACTCCCATCTCCACTACACAATAACCACAAAACGTAAACAATCTAAGTGTCCATTAAATGATGAGTTCATGAAGAAAATACTACACACACACACACATACACAGACACACACTGACTACTGTGACAGAATGGAACGAGATCATGTTAAGTGAAATGAGTCAGCCAAAAGAAAAGGACCATACACTCACACACAGGGTTTAAGAGCTGATCTTATGGCTCTTCAGAGTAGGAGGCCGGTTAGCCCACACAAAGGACAAAGGGAAAAAAGAAAAGATGGGGGCAGTGGGTCAACAGGAATTGACAATTACAAGAAAGAATTGTGATGTGCTATCGTATACTGCAGCAACTGAAAACAACATTATATAACTTTAACCTCAGAAGAAAGTATTTCAACATAAAGGACTGATATGTGTTTGAAGAGGTGAATGTTTAATCAGATTTAAATAAATATCAGATGTTTGCATGTGTTGAAAAATTATGCAGCTCCCATGTGTGTGTGTATGCTTTCTGTTTTTAAATATAAGTTAAATTTTGTTATTGTTTGCAAGTTCATAATGTGTATAATTTGTTATTATTAGATTTGCCCCTCATTTTCTCCTCTATTCCTCCACCTTTTTCCCCTCCTAAGTTCATGTGCTCTTTGTTTTAAACCTTTGTCTTAGTTAGTGCTTCTGTTGCTGTGATAAAACATTCTGACCAAAGGCAGGTAACATTTTACAAGCTCAAGTAACAGTCCAGCAGAGGGAAGTCAGGGCAGGAAGTCAAGCAAGGCAGGACCCTGGAGGCAGGAGTTGATGCAGAGGCCATCTCGGAGGGTGCTGCTGACTGGCTTGCTTCTGGCTTGCTTAGCCTGCTTTCTTATTTGTATGCCCAGGGCCATCCGCTGAGTTGTTGTCCTACCCATAATGGGCCATTGTTTTAAAATGCACCACGGACTTTCCCATAGGCAAATTCACTCATTTAAATTTGCAAGACAGACTTTACTATAGAGGGATGTTATGGAGATATTTTCTCAATTCAGAGTCTCTCCTCCCAAATAACTGTAATGGGTGTCAAATTCATACTGAAAATAATTTAGCTAGGGCAAGCCCTGTGACCACTTAGTGCTGCCTGTGTGTGGAACCAACTACTGGAGTATACTTCTCAGTGGTCACATTCCTGAAGAAAATTGACTCTCCTTACCCCAGAAGCCATAGCTGGCAATAGCTCTTCCTCTAGGTGTGGAATTCATGAGCCCCGACTCCATTCACTCTGGGATTTTGGCTGGCTTGACCTTGCACAGGTCTTGTGCATAAGTCACAGACACTGAGTTCATGTGTGCAGTGGTGCTGTGAATTCTGGTGTCCACTACCATTGGCTCTTACAATCTCTCTGCCCACTCTTCCCCAATGATTTCTCAGTCTTGGCAGATCGAAGGGTAATTCAGATGTCCAATCTAGATAAGCTCTCAACAGTCCTTTATTCCCTGCACACTGGCCAGTGTGGGTCTCTCTATTAACTGCCATCTACTGGAAAAGAATCTCTGAGGTTTACGAGATGTGCTAATCTGTAAGTAGGAGTGTTGTTTCAAATCCATGTAGCATAATAGTACTAAATTCTCCCTTAGGGCTTATGACTGAAAGACCCGCTGCCTCTTTGTCTCCCCCGCCTGTGCCGGTGCTGGGTGTTCTCTCTGGAGCAGGCGGGATGGGCTGGGGAGGATGGGGATCGGGTGGGGGCGGGAGGAGAGTTGGCCGAGGAGGAAACGGGGCGCTCCCACCGCCCTGCTTCCCCTCATCCCGCTGTCCCTGCTGCAGCTGCGATTGCAGATGTTGGGGGACACCCCTTGAAAGGCCCCGCCCCTTAGCTCTCTCTTTCTCAAGTTTGCCTCCTCCTCCGGTCGGCGGCTGGTGGGGCGCGCATGGCGGATGCCTCGGCTCCTGCGCTTCCCGGATCCCCACCCCCGCCGGCCTCCACCTCCCCCGCCGCCGCACGTCCAGCCACCGGCTCCTCCCAAGCCTTCACCCCGGTGGGGCTTGTGCCCCCGGCCCGCCCATCTGGCACCGCGCCCCGGGACTGGGGCCGAGCGAGGAGCCTGTGAGGCGGCGAGAGGGCCTCCCTCCCCCTGCGCTCCCGCCCGATGGGGAACGCTCCGTCCCAAGGTCAGCCATCTGGACGCGGAGGGAGGAACTGCCGAGTCTGTTGTACCCAAGATGAGATAGAGCCAAGGCCGCTTCGCCTAATTATCAGACCTTGAGAAAATGCTCTATACCTCATTAAATTGTCCAATAGAATCCCTGTAACTATGCTTTTCGCTTCTGCACCGTGCTTTTTGCTATATAAGGACCTCTCTCCCTTGGCTCGGGGCGCTTAGCCACACAGAAACTAAGTCGTCCCGGGTACCCGCGTATCCAATAAAACCTCTTGCGGTTTTGCATCCAAGTCCGTGGTCTCGCTGATTCCTGGGTGCGGGTCTCCTTCTACGAAAGTACCCCTTCTGGGGTCTTTCAATGACCTTACCGGACATGAATTTTTGGTCCAGTTAATGGTAACAAGCATGAGTTCCCTCTTGTAAAACAAGCTTTAAGTCCAATCAGAGAGTGGTTGGTCATTCACATAATATTTGTGCCACTATTTTAACAGTGGGCATATATTGCCAGGACAGCTGCTGTTTTAGCTCACAGCTGATAAGACTGTTGATTGCTTTTCTACTCTATTAGCATGCATAGAAACTTCCTCTATGTGGAATGGGCTCCCAAAGTCCACACCTATGCTAGGAATAAGTACTGAACAACTACAGGAGGTCCCGTAGATTTCTGAGGTTTCCTCACTGAAACCCATGTGCCAAGACACACGGGGGTGGGCCTAGGCCCAAAGGATACGATAGACTCTGATGACCGCCCCCTATGGAAGGCCTCACCATCCAGGGGGAGCAGAAAGGATATGTGATAGGTAGGGTTTTAGTGTGTGGGGGGGGGTTGGTAGGGGAGGATGGGAGGGAGAGGGAACTGGGATTGTGTAAAACGATCTTGTTTCTAATTCAAATAAAAAAAAATCTGAAAAAAAAAGAAACTTCCAGCACTCGGAAAGCAAGCCAGTAGAAACAAAACTTCGTTAGTATCAGCTTAATTTCTTCATGTTCTGTGATATACATATATGATATCTTCAGCAACAGGGGTCTTAACATCAATTTCTGCAGGGTAATCAAGATCAATAGCAATGGCCTGAAATGTTAGTGTGTCGATGATTATGAGACCCCACTGGCCGACAACTAGAAAAGACGTAACCCATTCCTGATACTGGGCCTTTTATTTGATAGCCTATGACATCTACAGGAGGGTTTTTGTTGTTGTTGTTGTTGTTTGTTTTCTGAGACAGGGTTTGTCTGTGTAGTGCTGGCTGTCCTGCAACTTGCTTTATAGACCAGGATGGTCTCAAGCTCTGAGATCTGCCTACCTTTGCCTACGGCATGCTGGGGTTAAAAGTATGTGTCACCACCACCGGGGGTATAAATTTTAAAGGAAGTTTCTTTAGTTTATATAGTAGTAGGTTTCCATGTGGCATTTTTTAAGGTCTTTAGGGTTAGCCCTCCTCGTATCCCCCCTCTATCCTGCCCTAGTACCCCAAGCTCATTTCACCCATCCCCAGGTTCCCCCCTCTACCCTGCCCTAGTACCCCAACCCCATTTCACCCATCCTGTTCCATTATGCTGCTTTTTCCTTTCAGATTACCTGTGTTCTATACCACTTCCTTTTAAATTCTGCCCCCCTTACTTGTTTCCTACTGTGATGGCTATTCTTGGTTGTCAAAATCTGGAATTAACTAAAACCCGAATGGCTGGACACACCTGTGAGGGATCTTTCTTTCTTTCTTTCTTTCTTTCTTTCTTTTTTTCAAGATTTTATTTATTTATTATGTATACAACATTCTGCTTCCATGTATATCTGCACACCAGAAGAGGGCACCGGATCTCATTACAGATGGTTGTTAGCCACCATGTGGTTGCTGGGAATTGAACTCAGGATCTCTGGAAGAACAGTCAGTGCTCTTATCCTCTGAGCCATCTCTCCAGCCCCAGGGATTTTTCTTAATTAAATCACTTGAAGACAGGATCCTTATCTGGATTTTGAGGTAGAAAGATAAGCTTTTAATGCAGATCTTTTGAGGTGGGAAGATTCGCCTTTAATCTGGACCACAACCTTCTACTCACGGCCTATATAAGGACATAGAAGGAAATTCTCTTGTTGCCTACTTGTTCTCACTGGCGAGTCCATTACTGGCATTTGAGCCTACTTCTTTGGGAGTCTGGCTCACATTGAAGATCAGCTGAGACATCCAGTCTTCTGGACTAAACAACTACTGGATTCTTGAGCTTTCCATTCAGCGACAGCATTGTTCAATTAGCTGGATCATAGCCTACAAGTCATTCTAGTAAATCCCCTTTCTGTAATAAAGAGATTTGATTATAAGTTCTGTTACTCTAGAGAGCCATGACTAATACAGATTTTGGTATCAGAAGTGGTTGTAGAGCAACAGAAGTATAAGGGAATTTTTTAGGTATCTGAAATAGGCATTCTAATTTGCCAACATCTGCAGGTACCACAGCCTCTCCAATTACTGAAGCCTCTCTGGGGGCTTCAGAAAGAAGTGAAAGAAAGCTCACAATGTGAACTATTTTACAAACATAAGGAGACAAATGTATTTGATTATCCTGATTCACCAATTGTGAGAGGCAGTGGGTTTGGTGACTGTATATAAAATAAGGAAAATGATGCTGTTGACCGGTTGCTCCCGGCATCTGGGTAAATTAACAAAGGAAAAGAATGGGCACTGGGATCAAATTAACCAATGTCTAGCGTCTCAGAATATGGTGAAGGACAATGAACTCAGTGATAAAATTAAGCAGCTCCAGATGCACATAGACAGACTAAAGGTTTCTACGTATACCCTGGAAGAGAGTCTTCTCTTCATCAGCCACAGGGCTCAAGTTGAAGAAAATCAAACCAAAGCCCTTGCTATTAGGTTGGCTGAGTTACTGTGAAAATTCAAGTCCCAGCCTCAGAGGGGAGGGTGAGGAAGGTTAAAGTAGGGACATTAGTTGGAAAAGAGTGGGGTCCTTATTCTGAGCGAGGTAACCCAATTACAAAAAGACAAACATGGCATGTGCTCACTCATATGTGGATTTTAGACATAAAGTATAGGATTGCCAGCCTACAATCCACACTGCCAGAGAAGCTAGTAAACAAGGAGGACCCTAAGAGAGACATACATGGTCCCCTGGAGAAGGGGAAAGGGACAAGATCTCCTGAGAAAATTGGAAGCATGGGAGGAGGGGGGAGGGAGCTAGGAGAATGAGAAGGGGAGAAGAGGAGGGGTGAGGAAGACATGAGCAAGCAGAAAGGTTGAGGCGGGGATGGGGGTGGGGGTGGGGGAAGAATTGAAGAAAACAAGAATGGAGATACCATAATAGAGGGAGACATTTTAGGTTTACAGAGAAATCAGGCACTAGGGAAATGTCTGGAGATCTACAAAGATGACACCAGCTAACAATCTAAGCAACAGAGGAGAGGCTACCTTAAATGCCCTCCCCTGATAATGAGATTGATGACTGACTTATATGCCACCCAATAGCCCTCATCCAGCAGCTGGTGGAAGTAGAAGCAGACACATACAACTAACCACTGAACTGAACTGGAATCCAGATGCAGAGGAGGAGTGATGGTCCAGACCAGGCTGGTGAAACCCACAGAAACAGCTGATCTGAACAAGGGAGAGCTCTTGGTCCCTAGACTGATAGCTGGGAAACCAGTATGGGACTGATCCAGACCCCAGGAACATGGACTTCAGTGAGGAAACCTCAGAAATCTACAGGACCTTCTGTAGCAGTTCAGTACTTATCCCTAGCACAAGTGTGGACTTTGGGTGCCCATTCCACATAGAGGAATACTCCCTGAGCCAAGACACAAGGGGGTGGGCCTAGGCCCTATCCCAAAGGATATGATAGACTCTGATGACCCTCTTTGGAAGGCCTCAGCATCCAGGGGAAGCAGAAAGGATATGTGATAGGTAGGGTTTTAGTTAAGGGGGGGCGGTAGGGGAGGACGGGAGGGACCAGGGAACTGGGATTGTCATGTAAAACAATCTTGTTTCTAATTCAAATAAAAAAAATCATAAAAAAACTAGCCAAATTGAGCTTTCTTCTGCAGCACAGAAACATTTGAACTTAGGAAACAATGAAATTAGTTGTCTTTTTGTGAAAATTTAACCACCAAATAAAGGAGTGGAAGAAAACACTAAGCTTAGGCCTCTGAAATAAAACCTGGACCCAGCCCTTGCATACCAAAACACATTTAAACAAGTATATAAAAATCAGATTCAGACAATTTTTGTACTGTTTTTTTTTTTGTTTGTTTGTTTGTTTGTTTTCGAGACAGGGTTTCTCTGTGTAGCTTTGGAGCCTATCCTGGCACTCACTCTGGAGACCAGACTGGTCTCAAACTCACAGAGATCCGGCTGCCTCTGCCTCCTGAGTGCTGGGATTAAAGGTGTGCGCCGCCACCAACGCCCGGCTGTACTGTTTTTAAAAAGCCTATTTACTCTAGCAGATCTTCAAAGAACTAACATAAAGCTTCTCAAACTTTCCCATAAAATGGTAAAGGACAGAACATTACTAAACTTATTTTATGAGTCATAATTATCCTGATACTAAAACTGCATAAAGACACAATGAAACAGAAAACTATAGACCAATTTACTTGATGAAAATAAACCCCCAAACCTTTAGAAAACGTCAATCATTTTTAGAAAGAATATTGCAGTGGAGCAATATTAAAATCTACAGATCACTGTCATAATGAAACTCATTATTGCATATAATGACTATATGCTGTGACATTTAATCTACTTTTAATTTACTGGTTTTAGCGTACCGGTGAAACAGCTTTCCATTGTGATTACCACACTTGATTTAAAATTCATATTACAGAAAGAGCACTTTGCCAGATTGCTAAAGCGTGTTATTAGAGTCTGGGGGTCACTGTCTGCCCCCTGGTATAAGAAAAAGAGCTTAGACACAGTTAGGGCGGAGTTTGTCAGAAAAAAAAATATTCAGCTTCTTTCTGCCTTGCCTTATTCCTGTTACAATGAGGAGGGCGGCAGGAAATGCACTCACGAAGATAGTCCATACTGTGATGAGAAGGATTCTTTGGTAGGAATCCTAAGTTCATTATACATCATGGGCAATGTCCTGAAACTTCCGGAAAGTTCCAAGAAATGCCCTTGAGGGGGATAAAGGAGAAATCTGTCCAATATTCAGTGAATTTTAACCATTTCATTACTAGAGCAGGCAAATCCAAATTGCAATTGCATAACATGGCCACAAGATGACAACATGTCAACGTATTTTCAGGACTATGACTATAATTTTGGTGGGGTTTTGCCTGTAAGCTTCTGATAAATTTAACTTTTCTTATCTTCCCCTATCTTTTAGTGCTTGAATTATAATAAATTTAGAACATGTCAGAATTTCTGTCAGCTTCATATTATATGGAACCACTATCCTATATGTAGTCAATAATTCTCAAAATATCATGTGGTCTATAAAGAGTATTTTTAAAAGTACATATAGAATTTGACTTGAATAAAAGGATTTCTTCAAATTACATTCATTAGTATTTTAGGTATAATTAATCCACATTATTCACTATATTTGCTGAAATACAAGTTTAGTGAACACTTGAATCAGGTGATTGTTTTTGTCAAGGAAGAAGACCATAATTGTATTATTAAAAAAATCTTTAATATACATGCAACAAATATAGTACATCAAGGCAACAAAATACACATGGAAAGAGACATAATTCAGCATTCTTTGTGGGGGGTCTGAAAAATAAAGACTACCATTGGAAATTAAAGATTGAGACACATACGGTTTATTCATGCAAACATTTATAAACTCTCCTCTGGTCTGAAATGAACTGCAGAAACCTGGATTTCATAGTAGCAGATGAATTTTATACCAAGAGCTCCAAGAATGGAGGGAAAGCCTTGATCCTCAGGTGTCATGTCTTAGTCTGCGGCTTGCAGCAGGGTTACGTGCACAAACTAGCATTTCTATCAGACAAATCTGAAAAAGTGTACCAATTAGGGAATCTTGTATTCCCTTCTACTTTATAAAAAATGTATGAAAAGATCTTACCAAGGTTTTAATATATGAAAGAATCATAAATGTCAGGTGAGAGCAGGTCAGGATGATAAAGCATTAAACATTTTGCTAGTTCTTAGAAAAGTGGAGGCGTGCCCTTAACTAGCCTAAAATTCCCCAAGTTCTCCTGACCATCTATTTCCTCATTCCCTCCTCAGGCCCGGGGTCCTCATTCTCTATCCCTCACACTAATTAAAAGCAGCTTTGGACACCGGAGTTCTTAATGCAGTGTACATTCCTCAGAACAGCTGGAGGTGCCATTTTCCAAGAACATATGCATTTGTATAAGCATTAAAGCCTTCAGCTGTGGGAAGGAAGCTCTCAGCATGTTCTGACACATCCAAAACGAAGACTGTCACAAGCATCCAGCCCTCCTTTGCCCCTGAAGTGACTATCTGTATCCTGCCTCACTGTAAGACAGGTCACATCACTATTGATTACTTTGTATTCCACATCATGAGACTAAGCTCCAAGCATTTCCAAGAACCTCCAATCCCTACACTCTGGACACACAGTCTTATAGGAGGAACAGCTTCCTCCATGTCACAGCTGCTAGGTTTAAATATAAAATTAACAAACAAAAACACCTCCTGAAGTCCCCAGTAAGTTTTGTGACGTCTTCGTGTAAACAACATAAAAAACTTCTTTGGCACACTTATATCCTCATATCACTCATTACAGAAAATATACTTCATACATTTTCAATATGGTGGAATTTTTGGGACATGTGTAGTTGTTTCAAGAACAGCAAAAAGATTTGGAAACATGGCCATTAAAAGAGCACTTTTCCCATAGATGTATAGGATTTTTAAACACTAAGATCAGTTTTTAAAATGAGGTCATGGTAAAGGGTGTGACACATCAAGGTATAATTAAATGTTGCACACAGGGGGGACACAGAATTGTAGCTCAGACATATATCCAGTCAGGTATGCTGGCCACTCATGAGTTCTTCATTTAAAAGCTTCTCAAATCCTTAATTAAACTGGAAATTTCTGATGAAAACATCACCTTTCCGATGTTTGTTCTGCATTTTGGAATATTTCCAACTTCCCAGGCACACCTGATCACATTTTAAAATGGATAATTTTAAAAGAAAATCCTGAGAAAGTACGTCTAAGAAATGTTTTCATTTTCTTAGATACAAAATGCTTTTCCTACATACCTTACAAATTAAGTCAGCAAATTCCTAAAAAGGTACATAGCAAAAAAACTGTGAAATGCTAGAAGTTGGTTACCAAATGATAAAAGAAAAACTAAATGAGCCATTGTATCGCTGTGGCTGAGAGCCTTCTCCTGTACAAACATATTATGTGGACATCGGAACTTAGGAAATCCTTCATGAAATTAGTTGTCTTCTGTGCCAACTTAACCACCAAATAAAGGAGTCAAAGAAAACACCAATTTTAACTCTCAATAAAACCTGAGCCCAGCCTCTGCACACCAAGATGAATTTAAACAAATATATAAAAATCAGTTGAGTAACAACTTTGTACAGTTTACAACAGATTCAGACAATCTTTGTAAGATTTCTTTAAAGCCATTTCAATTTTAAACATCTTCAATGACAAATGTAAGATTTTTGAAAAAAGAAAAATAGCAGATTATTATGCCTTTCCCTCAGACTTCACATGGGCTGGGCTGAAATCCCCAAAGAACAAAATGTCAAGAGTGTACCAGAATGATATAAAATTTCAAATATCTCCCCAGCAGTCAAACGTATGGAAACTGAATATTTACAGAACAGAAACTTTGGGTTTTTCTGTAGTCTTTCAGGATGGAGTCCGGCCTGGACTTGTCATCTCAGCTGTGGGACTTGCAAGGCAGTCATTGGATTTTAGGCTCGTGAGGGACTTGTAGCTTGCCACTGATGTTAGTGACCCACAGAGACCAAGCAGAGAGGGGGTATCTTCTTTACCTGGAAGTTAAGATGAAATCACACAGAAATAACAAACAGCCTTCATCAATCACACAGCAAGACCATAAATCCATGAAAAATTCCCATAGCTTCTAAAGGAATGAAGACGTAGCCGTGTGGCTAAACATATGTCACCTTTCAGCAGTTTTTAACATTGCCTTTAAAAGCATTAGAGTATTTGTGCTTCTCTTAAGACTTCTTGGTACTGATGTTCGAGATATGTATTCTAGAGCAAAACTGGGACAGCTGCCTTTTGTTTACTTACTTAATGAGATACATCTCTTTATGCCACCCTGGCTATCCTGGATCTATCTTACTATGTAGACCAGGCTTGCCTCAAACTCACAGAGATCCTCCTCCATCTACCTCACAAATGCAGGGATCAGAGGTGGGTGCCACCATGCCCCTCCCCCTATTTTGGAAGATATATTCACACTCAGTCATTCAGTAACAAAAAAAGAATACTCAACTAAATAACACTAACTGTGGCCAAGCCAGAGAGAATATGGGAACCTCATGCTTACATTAAGGGCAATAGAAACAAACTTATCCTGATCAGACAACACTCACTTGCTGACTGTTTACTCAATATCTCCTGTGCATTGGGGTGTGTGTGTGTGTGTGTGTGTGTGTGTGTGTGTGTGTGTCTATGTGTGCCACAGAGTGTGTAAAAAGAAAACTTTCAGGAGTTGGCTCTTAGTTTCCACTAAACATGCCCAGTGAGGAGCTGAACATGAAGAAGTTCTAGAATTAAGCATTCATGAGTAGCCTGAGTGACACTGTAAGTTCTCAGCAGCCTGTCTTTAAAAAAATTAAGTTAAAAGCCAGGCAGTGGTGGTGCATGCCTTTAATCCCAGCATTATCGAGGCAGAGGCTGGTGGATCTCTGTGAGTTGGAGGCCAGACTGGTCTACAGAG
The DNA here is from genome assembly GCF_003668045.3 of Cricetulus griseus. Lineage (NCBI taxonomy): Eukaryota > Metazoa > Chordata > Mammalia > Rodentia > Cricetidae > Cricetulus > Cricetulus griseus. The sequence goes on from NW_023276806.1 coordinate 187,113,507, forward strand.
CAAGTTCCAGGACAGCCTCCAAAGCCACAGAGAAACCCTGTCTCAAAAAAACAAATACATGATAGGTAGACAGATAGATGGATGAATGGACAGATAGATGATAGATAGAACAAGATATTCTGAGAATACTATGAGCAACTGAAGTCCCTTTTATTCTTTTTTTTCACAGGTAGACAGGGTAAGAGAGTAATTTTTTTAAAAATGCATGCTTAAAAATCTACAGAAGCAATGAAAAAATCTGAAAAACTGAGAAAATAATTTGATTTATAATATAATCCAAAAGAATGGCAGATTCGGGCTGGAGAGATGGCTCAGAGGTTAAGAGCACTGAGTGTTCTTCCAGAGGGCCCAAGTTCAATCCTCAGCACCCACATGGTGGCTCACAATCCTCTGTAATGAGATCTGGTGCCCTCTTCTGGAATGGAGGCAGAACAGTGTATACATAAAAAATAAATAAATCTTTAAAAAAAGAATGGCATACTTAGAAGTAAATTTAACCAAATAATGAAATACTAATACACTGGACAAAGACTACTCTCAGGCTTAATGAGAGCAACTCTCCTTAAGGTGAATGGAAGTGTTGCTGAGATCTATGACTGTGCAAATGTTGAGAATAAAAAATAACGAAAGGCTCAGGCCTGATTAAGACACTTAAACCACTTAGGGCTCCAGTAACATTAACAGAAGGGAGAGCAGGAAGAATGTAAGAACCAGACGGCAGAGAAGGCCTGTGAAATGACACAACATGGTCAAAGCAATCATATAAACAACTCTGAGCAAATGTGCCCAATGGCACTGGGTCCACACAAGTTGGGGCTTCCCAGCAGTCAGCCATGGAAAGGAAGAGGCTCACAGGGCCCTACACTGATCTATTGGCAACCTAATGGATTCTGGGAGAAGAGCGGGAGGCATAGCACAAGAGGCTCTGATGGATAATTATAAACACAGGCTGATACAGACAGCTCTAGTTAAACTCTGTGAGACACAAAACAAGCAAAAGTAATGAATATGAGAAAAAGGTCTGTAAGGAAGAGAAGAGGCCTGTAGGTATGGGAGGGAAATGAGAGCCTGCAGGGGTAACCAAAATGTATTAAAACATATATGCAATTGTCAATGAACACAATTTATTAGAAATAAATACATTTTCATTATAATGATTATTTATTCATGTGGGACATGTTTGTAATCTCAGACACCAGAGGCAGAGTCAAAAGGATTATAAACTTAAGGCTGGTGTGGGCTACAGAAGAACACTTTGTTCTTAAGACCAGATACGTTAAACTACTCACAAATACGAAAGCCATTTCCTTCTTGTCTTTGTTAGGGTGACTATTGCTGTGATGAAACGAAATACCATGGTAAAAGCAATTTGGGAGGTAAGGGTTTACTTGGCTTATACTTCCACAACGTAGTTCATCACTAAAGAAGTCAGAGCAGGAACTCAAAACAGGGCAGGAACCTGGAGGCAGGAGCTGATGCAGAGGCCACAGAGGGAGCTGCTTACTGATTAGCTGCTTCCCCATGGCTTGCTCAACCCACCTTTTTACAGAACACGGGACCAGCAGCCCAGGGATGGCCCCACCCACCATGGATGGGCCTGCCTCTGTCAGTGACTAAATAAGAAAATGCCCTATGGGCTTGCCTACAGCCCAAACTTTTGGAGGCATGTTGTGGAACATTATTTTAAGGTGTGTTACATTTATTTACACTGTGGAACATTTGTTTAATGTTGCCAATATGTGTTGCATTCTTTTATGTTTCACTTGTTTAACTCTGTAAAGCTGTGATTCTTTGCCTGTCTAAAACACCTGAAGGTCTGGTGGACAGCTGAATGGCCAATAGCAAGGCAGGAGAAATGATAGGCAGGGCTGGCAGGCGGGGAGAATAAAGAGGAGGAGAAACCTGGGAAGGAGGAAGGAGCAAGATAGAACAAGGAGAGGAGGAAGTCAGGGGCCAGCTCCCTTGACACCCAGCCAGCCACAGAGAAAGACATACAGAGGAAAAGGAAAGAGCCCAGAGGCAAAGGTAGCCAGGATAATTGAATTTAAGAAAAGCTGGCAAGAAATAAGCCAAACTAAGGCTAGGTGTTTATAAAAAAGAATAAGACTTCATGTGTTATTTATTCAGGAGCTGGGTGGTGGCACTCCAAAGAGCCAAAAAAAAAAAAAAAAAAGAGTAAAACAACCAACACCAGAGGTGGTTTCTTTCTCTCTCTCTCTCTCTCTCTCTCTCTCTCTCTCTCTCTCTCTCTCTCTCTCTCTCTCTCTCTGGTTTTTCGAGACAGGGTTTCTCTGTGTAGCTTTGGAGTTTATCCTGGCACAGAAGCATTTTCTTAATTGTGGTTCTCTCCTCTCCAATGACTTGATCATGTGTCAAGGGACATGATCTAGCCAGCACACTTACCTTCACCGATGAAATTGAATGAGTCTTGTTTCCCATCTTCTTGTGAATGGCTAGGATCCAGTGAGGCCTGAGAAAGGCTAACTTCTGCTGATAACTGGTCAAGGCTTTGGTAACTTTTACTGAAAATAAGGATAAAAAAAAACTATTGAAATTTCTTCTCACTAAAGAGAGCATCTTGTGACAGTCCTGAATGGTTTATAATGCATTAAAAGTATAACTAATTTTCTCACAACATCTTCCCTAAAGTTTGCCTTTATCATGGTTTCTGTGTGATTTCTCTTACCTACTCTAGAAGCTTCTCAGTTTTGTTCATTGAAAAACAAAAAAGAATAATAATTTGTCAAGCAAATTAACATTATCAAGTTGATTGTCTATTCAGACACTTAAAATAGGAACTTCCAATCTAAGGAATACTACCAATAAAGAAACAAATGGTACCAGGCAGTGGTGTTGTACACCTTTAATCCCAACACTTGGGAGGTAGAGGTAGGTGGATCTCTGAGTTCCAGGCCAGCCTGGCCTACAGAGCAAGTTCCAGGACAGCCAGAGAAATGCTGTCTTGAAACAAACAAAACAAAACAAACAAAAAACCAAATGGCATAATTTAATAATGACCTATCATTTCAAGCACTTCAGTATTCTCCAGTGCCCTCTGACAGCTGCTATGCAATAAAACAATTATTGCAGTCTTCCAATTTAAAAGTTTAAATATGTTGACTAATAATTAGCTATTATATGAATATACCATCAAGACAATTAATCTCCTTCCCTCATCTGTTTGGTGTTTTAAGATCCTTTCGTATTAGGCTAATTACTTAGAGGGTATTTCAGTTAGAAATCAAAAGTCAATAAATGCTTATTATTAACCTTTCCTCAAATTTAGTTTTCAGGATAAGGCCAACAAAAAAAGATATATTCAGGTTTGGTGTCTTTTGTAGTTCAAGTAAAATCAGAATTGATCACTGTTTACCGACACAAGTGAACTAAGAAAAGGTTTTTCAAGCTGAATGTCTTTCATACGGTAGTTAGATCCTACATAAAATCCACAAATACATATTTTATAATAATATTTACAGGAAAGCACATTATGAATCAAATGATGTCTTTTTACAATTGTCATGAGTAGACCTGGTCAAAACACAAAGTGTTTTGAAAGCTGGGTATAGTGGCACACATCTTAATCTCAGCACTTGGGAGGCAGAGGCAAATGGATCTCTGTGCATTCAAGGCCAGTCTGGTCTACCTAGCAGGTTCCAGGCCACTCAGAACTACAGAGAGAGACCCTGTCTGAAGGAAAACATTTTGGATACTTAGTTCAGATGTTATCTTATGCTAGTTAGGACTCTTAACTAAAATGAGGAGGAAATAGAAAAGCATTCCTTTACTAAAAGTAGATTGTATATTAACAATAACTTGAACACAAATTACATTAATAATAACAACCAACACAATAACAACAACAAACGGCAGGAACTGATAAGTTTACTAAAAATAATAATTACTCTAAATTGGTTTTGTATTTACTTCCCATCAATCTTATTAAGAAAAATTTTTCTAGGCTGCCACAGTGATGGAATACATTTATTGGGAATGAAGAATGACATGGCAGGATGACTTTACGAGCTTACTTAGTACAATGTTCTCAATTTATTTTATTTTTAAAATTATTTATTTATTTATTTATTATGTAGACAGAGTTGTGTCTTGCCAGAGTTGCTTCCATGCCAGAAGAGGGTATCAGATCTCATTATTGAAGGTGTGAGCCACCATGTGGTTTCCGGGATTTCTGGGGTTTCAGGACCTCTGGAAGAGCAGTGTCAATGTCTTAACCTCTGAGCCATCTCTCTAGCCCTTTCTTAATTTATAATAAGATGACTTCTCAAACGCTTAGCATATAAAAGTCTTTAATGATAATTTTAAATTGGGAAACTTTTGATATAGCAGATAATACATCTATAATCTATATGCTATACAATAAAGTAGTACCCAATATTTATAAACATTTTGTACTTGCTAAAATACAGTGCTATACATTCAAATTAAATTTATATGACACATGCATTTATGAGTATATGTACACTATAAAATTTTATTTCATACTAAATAGTACCCTAGGAAGTTAGATTATTACTACCTCTATTTTGTTGAAAGAAAACAGGGTGCCATTTACAGTAAACACTCCTAGAAGTTTGGAACTAACGATTCCCCTAGCTTCTGTCATCTCCACTCCAGCCTCAGAAGAAGGGTCTGCCTTGCTATGTTATTAGAAGGTCTTCTCAAAGAGCAGTTTCATTTGCTGAAACAGCGCTGTATTGAATTATTCTGTCCCCATAAATTTCACTTGGCTTTCATTAAAGTCATATTTTGTTAGCTATAGAGGATGGTAAGAATGTTCACTACAGTTCACTACAGCTTGTTGTTTCGGTGCAGCTGACTCTTAAAATCCAGCCCCAACCTATGCTTGAGGTTACAGATAGGAGCAACTACTGTGGAATATTCCTTTACACTGTGTGAAGATGAGTCACTGTGAATGGTTTAATAAAAGCTGAGAGGCCAATAGGTAGTCAGGATTTCTAGGCATAGAGGACACTGGGAAGAAGGGTGGACACACCAGGAGACACAGAGCAAACAGGATGGGCACTCTGGAGATGGGGTAATAACGTCATGAAGCAGAAAGTAAATTAATAGAAATGGGTTGATTTAAGTTATAAGAGTCAGTTAGAAACAAGCCTAAGCTATTGGCTGACACAAGTCTCTGAGTCATGTTTTTGTGAGCTGGCAGCCAGCCCAAAGAAAACCCTGACTTACAGCAGCCATATCCAGCTTTTCAACATGGGTGCTGGGGATTCAAACTCAGGCCCTCATGCTTACACACCCAGCACTCTTATCCACTAAGCCTTCTTCCTGGTCTAGAACACAGGATTCTAAGGGAGAATTTTAAACATTTCTTCACAAATTATTTTCTTTGTTCAACACATAGAATTCTTGCTTTTAAATTGGTGGCTTAAGATGAGTTTTCGACATTTTTTTCATTATAAGAAATGTGTTACTGTTTTCAATTTAAAATTTATATGCAGAAACATTTAAAAACAAAAGATGGGAATTTATTGAATACCTTAACAGAGTTTGGCAGCACATATTTACAATAATCTCCAGGCCTGCTGCTTACTGGATAGAGGGAACTTTGAAAGAGGCCCTAAGAATAACAATGCTGGATGAGCTTCCCACAAAGCTGAAGTTCAGAGGTACTGATGTTGAAACTTTTTCTTTAATTTTTCTCAGTTAGTATCAACCCTTTAGTTTATAGTTTCTACTTAATCAAGGGAAAGGAAAGTAGAAACAGAATATGGAAACAATGATGCTTTAGAACAACAACAAGTATTTCATCCCAAAATTCAACCCTTTATTCATAAGACATTAATAGCAGAACTCTGCCTCCCTTATTGAAGACGAGTACAAACCCACTAGCAGGAAGGAGACTTCAGCTTCAGATGATGATGAATGGTGTTAGATTACATTATTCTTACCCAATTTCTTTTTTTTATTTTTTTTTGTTTTAATTAGAAAGAAGATTATTTTACATGTCAATCCTAGGTCCTTCTCCCTCCCCTCTTCCCCTGCCCCCCACAACACCCTACCTATCCCATACCCTTTCTGCTCCCCAAGGAGGGTGAGGCCTTCCATAGGGGGGGTCTTCAGAGTCTGTTGTATCCTTTGGGATAGGGCTTAGGCCCACCCCTATGTGTCTAGGCTCAGGGAGTATCCCTCCATGTGGGACAGGCTCCCAAAGTCCATTCCTATGCTAGGGATAAATACTGATCCACTACAAGAGGCCGTATAGATTTCCGAGGTCTCCTCACTGACACCCACATCCAGGGGGTCTGGATCAGTCCCATGCTGGTTTCCCAGCTGTCAGTCTGGGAACCAAAAGCTCTCCCTTGTTCACATCAGTTTCTGTGGGTTTCACCAGCCTGGTATGGACTCCTTTGCTCATCAATCCTCCTTCTCTACAATTGGATTTCAGTTCAGTTCAAGGTTTCGCTGTGCTTACCCAATTTCTAAAGACGCATCCTCATACACATTTGTAGGTTTGTAGTAAACTATCCATGGGAGTTCTGCTAAGTCTTGAGAATTCTAGATTCATTAACATCATGAGATTTAAATATATCCAGAGAGACACAAACCAATAATGTATTGATGCTTCTCGGAACAGAATTTTTAAAATATAAGTAGTTTAAGGGCATAAAAATGAGAACCCAAAGCAAAGAGAAGCACACCTTCTGCAACAAAAGAACTTGTAGTTTATTACATGTCATTAACAGTAATTTAAACCGGTAAGAATGGTGTCATATGTCATGGGCAGTCTTCTCTCAGTCAATAATTAGAAACATTGATACAGTTTTTGTTATACATTTGCTCAAAAGATGTTCTAAACTCAGTTATATATATTCTTGTTATCTGGTAGTCACTGAACAATACACCATGTGATGCACAAAGGGAGTGAGTACTATCTACAGGGACAAGAGGAATCATGGGCATGATTGATACAATCCACAGACCGAGAGAGGCTCTAGGGGGATGGACAGATCTCCCTGGGAAGGGGAAATAGGACAGATTATGTGGGTGGACTGTGGGCAGATGGGGATGGCAACAGGAGGGACCAGGTGGGGGAGCGAGGGACAGAGGTAGAGAGTACAGGGAGAGATGATTGGAATTGGGGGGCCTTTGGGGGAGATAATGGAAATTTAGTACAGTGGAAGCTCCCTGGAAACTATGAGGGTGACCCTGGTGAGGACTCCTAGTAATGGGGGTACAGAGCCTGAAGCAGCCATCTTATGTAACCAGGCAAGACGTCCAGGGGAGGGACCGGAATACCAACCCAGACACAAAAAGTTCAACCCACAATCTGTTCTGGCTGAAAGACGTGCTGGGGCAATGGTGGTACAGAGCTGATGAGAGTGGCCTTCCAATGACTGGTCTCACTTGAGGCCCACACCAGGAGAGGAAGCTCATGCCCCACACTGCCTGGATGACCAGGAACCAGAAGCTGGGTGCCCCCTACCCCTAACCTAGGATAAAACCAAACATGCCTGGTCAAAGGGGTGGGGGTCGGGGAATCAATGAAATGATCCTTAATGATGTTGTGTTATACTCATAGAAGAGTGCCTAGCCCAATCTCAGAGAGGCTTCTTCCAGCAATTGAAGGGAGCAGATGCACAGCCAAACCTTAGGCAGAGCTTGGGGAACCTCACAGAAGAGAGGGAGCCATTAGGGTGGAGGACACCACAAGAACATGGCCCACAGTCATCAACTAAGCAGGGCTCTTAGGGGGCTCACAGACTGAAGTGACAATCACAGAGCCTGCATGGGTCTATGCTAGGTCTTTTGTATATGCTGTGGTTGTTTAGTTTAGTGAGTTAGTTTGTTTTTTGAGACAGTATTTCTCTGTGTAGTCCTGCCTATCCTGGAACTCACTCTGTAGACCACATTGGCCTTGAGCTCACAGAGATCCACCTGCCTCTGCCTCCCAAGTGCTGGGAATAAAGACATGCACCACTACTGCTCAGCTTAACTTGGGGTTTTGTGGGACTTCTAACAGTGGGGGGATGAATGTCTCTAACTCTTTTGCCTGCTCTGGGTTGCCTCATCCACCCTTGATAATGAGTTTAAGTGCCATTAGACTGTGTTCAGGTGATGTCCCTGAAAAGCCAGCTCTTTTCAGAAGGGAAACAGAGGAACAGTGGCCATGGGGGAGATGGGAGGTGGGGTGGGGCTGGGAGGAATGGAGGGATGGGAAGCTGTGGACAGGACATATTTTATGAGAGAAGAATGAAGAAAAAATCATGTGCGTGATATTCACAGGCATGTGTATGCACACGAATACAGAAAAGCTATCTTTAATTCTTGTTTTTCATAGGGGTATGTTTAAATAATCAAACTGCTGGGGGAGGGGGAGACAAGACTCAGCAGTTAAGAGCGTTCCTTGGTCTTCTAGAGGACTCAGGTTCAATTCCCAGCACCCACATGGCTTCTCACAGCTGTAAGTCCAGTTACTGGGGGTCTGGCACCCTCACACAGACACATGCACACAATGCACACAAAAGGCACCATCACTTCTTTTGCTTTCTGCAAACTGTAGTGTATTCAAATGGAAACCTAACTCAGGCCTAAATTTTAGTAACAACAAGCCAAGTTTCAGCCAACCTCAGAGGGCCAACTTGTCACATCACTCCCAAACAAGACCAATGCCTCCTTCCTCCACGTTCAAGGGAGGGTCATACTTAAACAGAACCAATCAGATGCTATTTCTACTTTGCTTTCTGCTCTCTTTATAAAAGCCACTGCTGGGCTGCTGGGTGGGTGGGTGTTCTCTGAACCTGTCAGTGCTGCCTCATTCACTAATTTGCTGGGAGCTCAAATAAGGGCTGTTAAGCCCAACTCGTCCCAAGCTCACTTCTGACATTTTCTTCTTGAATACATCTTAGGCTAGTTGTTAGAATAATCTCCCAGAGCTTTAGGCATTGTACATCCTTTGCAGAAGCTTATTAACACCAAACTACTTAACGGTAAGGCCATCTGTCAAGAGAGCTGACAGTCTTTATTAAAAGAGACCTCACCATTCCCTCCATAATTTTTAGGCACTCATAAATGATGGAAAGGTCTGCTTAGTTTTAAACATTTATAGAAGGCTCCCTATATTGAAAATCCAGACCTTCACCTTTAAATGAAGTAATTGAAATTACATACTCAGAACTATTAAGGATAAATCAATTTTCTGTAAGATTCAGAATGTGAGATATGGAAGATTAATGAAGAAAAGATCATGTCAACTATTAATACTAACTGAGACGTTATTAAGTTTCAGATGGTGCACCTGACTGTTAGACAGGCCTTACTTTCAGGATTATATATACAGAAAGGGAAAGGAAGGACAGAAGCATCATTCGGTATCACAAAGTAATCACTTAGCAGTGGTTACTGACAATCTCTGAGTCCAAACTCCAGGTCCAGACTCCAGTGTACTACACTGCACTTAACACTTTTTGCTGAGGGATAGCAGGGTCATCTACAAATAGTATGAACATAATGAGGACAAGTTAAGTTAACAGGATACTACTAGAAAAGGGTACTTTCCTTCCTCAGCTACTGTTGTGAGTCAGCAAACTAAATGCTGACTAGATAGGCTGGACCCCTGCCTTTATTTCAAGACTGCAATCACTTCTTCATTTTAAGGCTGCTGTGATACTGCTTTTGTAAATACGTTACTGTTACACAAGAAGATGTAAACTAGTCATAAACATCCCACTTGTCATTCTTTATTTTAAACCTTTATTTATTACTACTATTGTATTGTGTGAGTTTGGGTTCATGGCTGAGCCAGGCCCACTCTGGGTTCTTTATTGACCTAACAACGGGTAACATGTGAACAGGTAGAAGCGCATATCTCATGTCAAAAATTTCTCACCTTTTTACAGTGATGTGGATATTGCAAAGGAAGTCTTATTTAGTAGCTTTAATGCCATGCCAAGTGTGTCTGCATGTTCACATTTATATGTGTAGGTGTCAGTACACATGGGTGCAGATAGTCAGTGGTTTGAGTCCAGTCTTGGATACTACTCCACAGGAGCTTTCCACCTTGGTTTTTGAAAACAGACCTGAGGCTTTCCAGCTAGGCTGGGCTGCCTGGTGAGTGAGCTCCAGGGATCCATCAGACACTGTCTCTCCAAGACTTATGGCCAACCATATTCACCATTTTTCATGGGAGCTAGGGATAAAATACAGGTCCTCATGCTGGCACATTCAACACTTCAATTACTGAGCTCTGCCCACTGCCCCTGTCACAATACTGAGCATGAGAGCATGATGTATGCATATGTATGTATCCATGTGTGTGTGTGCAACTGTGCTCACATGTATAAGTTTTGGATAGGATCTCTCACTGAACTTGGAGATCTTGGGTTGGACAAAACTAGCTGGCCAGTGGGTTGCCTATCTTTGCCTCTCCAGAGTTAGGATTATAGGTATGTAACACTACTGACTTTTCATATGGGTGAGGGAGATCCAATCTCAGGTCCTCATGCTTGCACCGGTAGTTCATCCACTGAGAACCATAACCCCAGCACATCTCTGTAAATTTAAGAGCCTCTCACGCATTACATATAAAGTAAGTATACCATATATTTCTATAAAGCATATTTTATCATAAAATTGAAATACAAATATTGTTCTATTAATTCTGTAGGACACCAAAAGGTAAAGTCATACTATGCATAGGCTATAGCTACATACACTATTTTGTTTTGTTTTTTTGAGACAGAGTGTCTCTGTGTAGCCCTGGATCTAGCTCTGTAGAGCAGGCTGGCCTTGAACTCAGAGATCCACCTGTCTCTGCCTCCCAAGTGCTGGGATTAAAGGAGTGTGCCACCACCACCCAGCTATTGTAATTTTTTCTATGAGTATATAAAGGAACTCTATGCTACTCTATGGAATGCCCAAAGCCCCTTGGGTCACACTAAGAAATGATCTAATAGGTGAAAAGAGTTCTGATTTATTCCACAAATAGTCTGTTCACCTCTACTTGTCTCTAACAATCAGTAAAACAAGAAAGATAGTAATCAACTTTCAAGTACTACTTTTAATAACAAAAGGTGAAATTTAATTTGCACTCTATCCTTGTTAAACAACAACCCCCAACATCATGAGAATAAAGAAGGTGGAAGTTACACTTTGGCTAAAACATGTCTGTTCAAGTAACTAGTCAAGATGCAGAAAATCTAGATGAGTGCCAGACAGACAAACAAACCAACAGAAACACAAGGTAACTCACTAGCTTGGGCATCCTAAGAAGCCTAGGTAAGAATGTGTGACTCTGCCAGTGACTAAGCATACTCTAAAGAAGAGCAGATAAAGGGGGGAGAAAGAAAAAGAGCAAAAAGAGAAATAGAAGGGAAAGAGATAAAAATAAAAGGGCCCGGGAGGGAAGATTAGGGAGAAAAGTTAGAAACTCAACTGAAGAAGAAATATAGTGGAAACAAATGATTAAGATAGAAAAGTGTTAAAATCCAAAAGATGATAATATAACTTGATTCTCACAATGTAGATTATCTAAGATTTTTCAGCTTATTCAATACTGACACAATCTGACCAAATGTAACACTAGGACAAAGAAATCACAGCCCAGAAGCAGAGTGATGGTATTATAGGTTTTAAACAATAGAGTGATTAAAATGAACAAAATTCAGAACCACTGAGAACTAGAGACTTTTATATAACTTTGGGGGATGGAATATGGCATTTTTTTTAACAATCTGGAAAATTGGTTTCAGGCTACTGCATCTTAAAGCTAAAATTTAAAACTAAATGCCTCATGAAAACAAGTCCATAGATACAACTGAAGACTGAATGGGAATATAACAGAAGGAGGAGGCAACTGGTCTGATAGTATTACCTAGGAATTCTTCAGTTATTTTGCTTCCCCAGGACGCCTTGGCTTCAAATGTTCAGACATCTGCTTCTTAAAGGATCTCATCAAAGGAGTCCTAAAGCCTATCTTTGCTAATAATAAGTTCAGAAAAATAACTGAGATGCCAAAGTGGATAGCCACATGTTTTGGTACAACTAAATATGTAATTAGTTGGAAGAAAATATTACACTTACTCATACCACTGTTTATTGTGTTTTCGGTAAAGCAACGTATCCAAGGCAACAGCATTGACATCCATAGCTCCTGGGGAAGGCCACTGGTTGGTGAGGTGGGCAGTTAACTCTTGTCTTGATCTTAAATCATTATTCTTTAGCACAGTCCTGTGAATATTAAGATGGTGAGTGCTTTTGTCTTTATTCTTTTTTATTCTCTCAATGGCAGGGAACCTAACCAGTACCTAGGCCCCTAAGAAACAGTTTACAATGGTATGTCTACAGACTGAGCAGAAACACCATGGCTGGATGGGACTTGGACTGCTTTTCAGACTTTCTGTGTTGGCTAGAATAAATCACTACTACTGAAAATCAGATGTTCTGTCTTCTCCAATGAGGTGTTGCTAAGGAATTAAAGGATCCATCAGCACTTTAAACCTAAATCAAAAGCAATAGACTATCAGATGCTAGCTAAAATATAAATTCCATGTCTAAGGATCTCCTAGTTCAATAACTCAGAGTAATAATTGAAAGTAATTTAACTCAAGTAAAAAGATAAATCAATTAAAAAGTAGAAATATATGGAATTTAAAAATGCATGCAATAAATACATTTTAAAGAATATTTTTACTTAAAAATTCCTCTACGCATTTCCATTTTATTTTTTAAAATTTTAATTATGTCTGTATGTGTGTGTTTGCATGTGGATGAGCACATGAATACAGTGCATTTTGAAGCCAGAAGAGGGCTTCTGATTCCCTGGAGCTGTCTGATGAGGATGGTGGGAACTCAACTCCGGTCCTCTGCATGGGCAGCACTTGCTGCCTTAACTGCCAAGCCATCTCTGCAGACTCATAAAATTGTTTTCAATAGAAATGACTATTAATAAAGTTTCATGAAAATATGCAATCAGTGTCAAAACTGTACTGAATGCTATAATCAACTGGCAATGTTTTACCATGTTTTTCTTTACTTTCTAAAGAACAGTTACTTGACAGGAACAACTTACGAAAGAATTAAAGTTTTGGCAAAATTTCAATTTACACAAACCAACTGACTATAGTCATGAGACTAATTCAACATTGGAATTGATTAAAGAAAATTTAAAAGCGATGGTCTTACTGTATCTCTAAAACTTTACAGAAAATCTTGGTAGCATGCATTCTCAAACAGGAGCCTATGACCTTTGTGCACTAAGATCATGTCATTATGTCAAGAGCAGGGAAGTGATGGAGGCCTATTACAACCTCCACCCTACTAACTAACCCACAGTCCTGCTCTGGGTGCTGGAGAGGGAACAGTGAGTAGCTGGCAGCACAATCCTACACTAAAGACAAATGGCCAGCATGGTCATCTAAGTGCCAATAGGGGGTCTACATGATAACCATGTTTGCATGTCTCTAATGGGTATATTTCTGATTTCACAGAGCATATGATAACTGTATGTTAAAATACATGTTTCACTGTATACAGAAAGAAACATAATCTAATACACACACTCCATTTTTGTCTCATTAAACTGTCACTGAGAATGAATCTTACTAGGATAATCTTTTTCTTTCTGTCACAATTCTTTTCACTGGAAAAAGACATAAAACTCATTTAAAGTCTTTCTAGGTATTTTAACATTGTTTATTTACTGAAAACAGAATTTTACAGGAATTTTAAGATTGGTAGCAAAAGAAGTAATAAAGATTACTGGCCTGATAATCTATCACAATACATTGCATTATTTGGGTTTTCTTAGTAGATTTTTCTCTATTACGTATTTGCTCCCCTAGGGGTTTTTAGTGAATACCAATGGAAAACTCAACTTCTCTGTCATGGGCGGATCTCAGGCAACATTCCCACCAGTGTGTGAGAAATGAAACTGTTTATCTGTGAATAACTGACACTGGAAGTTTGTTAAGGGTGAGGCACATCACCATTTCAATTTATAAAGCAGTTTCTTTTGTAAAGAGAAGCAACTTTAGATCTCATAAAATAGAACTTATTTCCACAAAGGTTACAACACAACAGTTGTCCAAAACCAAACTTTTGGCTAAACAAAACTTTTGCCTAAAGCCAAATTAAGGAATTATCTTACTTATTTAGTGACTTGTATACAGGGGTATAAGGATAACTTACAGGAGTTGGTTCTCTCCTTCCACCATATGGGTTGTGGGAAATAAACAAAGGTCATCAAGTTTGGCAACAAGTACCTTCACCAACTGACCCATCTCGATGCCCTTAGTATTATCTTTAGACCTTTGTTTGTCCTTAGAAAGCCAATGGTACTTTTTCTACTTGGTCTCTTGAAATGAGATAAGAGACTTCAGTGTGTCAAACAGGCATAGTTTTGGTTCATGTAGTACCTACTAGCCGCTTTTTATGAGAAATGTGTAAACAGGAAATGCTGGCATTTGTCCTACTCCTATGAAGCAAATAAGTCCCTAGAGAATTCTTGCACAGTAAATTGTAGGTAGGTTTCCATTCTCGGGTATACCACAGAACAGGCAAATGAGTTAAGTTGGATTAAAAATTCCATTCCATATTTTAGATATTGACAAGAATCTAATCTGATGAGGAGGGCTATGTATCTATTCAAGCAGTGGGGTTCTGACTAAGATCAGCAGAGAACTTTCCACAGTTCCTACTTTCATCTACCTTTCTTTAGACATACATCTCCATTCTACTATCCCTAAAACTTCCATTAGCTTCCCAGTAAATTTTACTGTTCCCAAGAATTAACTGCAGTTGCTTTCAAACTAAACAATCCCATCATTTCCCTTAAAAATTATAGCAAATTTATAGCAAAACCTATTCAAAGTGAATCAAATAGGATTGGTAAAAAGAAGAGCTTACCCTAAAAGTGACTTTGCCTTAGATTACCAGACAATTGTTCATCATGCTAAATCAGTGACTAAAGATAAATATGCATTATTTCACATTTCACTAAAACAACTAGTGTTGAGATTAACTGGCTAATCTAGATGCAGAAACATTCTAGATGATGGAAATAAACCAACTTATCACTCACACCAAGAGAAAGGTTCAACAGAAAGGTTCACTAAAGACAAATTTTAATCAACTAAGGAATAATAATATATTTATCAGGTAAATTTGAAAACTTTTCTGTGGTATTTCTCTCTAAATTAATAAAAGCTCCTTTCTCTTTGGATTTTTAACAGGCAGTGTCCAGGAATTTCATCCCTAAAAATAACATAATTCAGTCTTGATGAATATAAAGATTAAAAGATCACTAAAGAAAGAACTTCATTCCATGAATTTTAAGCTAGATTTAGACCATCAAGCGTAACCATTCTGACACATCTGATACTAAGCAATGACTTCAAGAGGTGAGTTAGGTTCAAAGCCCCCAGAGGAGGGAAACATACCCCAAATCTAAGTTTACTTAGATTTTACTTACTATTGAAAAGCTATCATCTCCTTGCCTATGTTCTTTAAACACTAATAATATCTCAACTATATTTTAAAAATCCAAATTCTAGGACTGGAGAGATGGCTTGGTGATTAGAAGTACTTCTTCTCCAAGGGACTCAAATTTGTTCCCAGATTGTTCCCACAATCATCTGTAACTCTAGCTCTGAGGGATACAATGCCCTTTTCTGGCCTCTGAGGGCAATACACTCACACAGATACACAAATGCACATAAATAAAAATAAAAAATCTTTTTAAAAATCCAAATTCTATCCATTCCTCAAAATTGATTTCACTTTCTGATTCTCCCATGAAGCTTTTCAGACATCTTACTTGACCACCGTGATGCACGCTAATAAGGTCATTCTCTCTCTTTTACTTTGTTCATTTCTCAGATCATGATGATCTCATTCTTGTAAGTGTTGGCTACCATAAGATTTATGATTCTCTGCCCTAAGGGAGTTAACCGTCTGTGGTTCCAAGTACTCATGAAAGTCCAAAGGGTCCATGACATGAAGCAGTATTTTTTTTACAAGACAGGGTTTCTCTGTGTAGCTGGGCCATCCTGGAACTCACTCTGCAGACCAGGCTGGCTTCGAATTCACAGAGGTCCACCTGCCTCTGCCTTCATAGTGCTGTGATTAAAAGTGTGTGCTACTACCTCCTGGCAACATGAAACAATCTTTAATTATGATAAAACAAAACACTTGAATCATGGAAGTCAAGATGTAAGTTTTAAAGGAGATGCCATGCTTTTGGATTTTCTGACTCTAGAACTATGTTCTTTACAAATTGCAGTTTTGGATATCCTGTTACAGCATCAGAGAATGAACTGAAGACAGCGCTCCAGCAAACCTGAGACTTCCCACCTATTACTTGTCTAATGTGCCACAATTCTTGGTGTATTCAAGTTCTCTGAGATATGGGCTGTAACCTTTATGAAATTTAAGAATATATTAACAACTATACTAATGCAAACTTTTATGCATTTAATGCAGGGCATCTTGGTAAGAAAACTGAAGTTCAAAGAAAGAGAAAGTCACTAAAGATAAAGTAACTACACTAGAAATTACTGCTACAGAAGGGAAGTAGAACCATCTTCCAGATAGTACTAGATTACTGTTAGTCACTGCTCTGAACCAAGGTAGCACTGTGAAAGGCAGAGTTAGTTTTACTTGCTCTTCCATTATCAGCACCTGGAACTTGGCCTGGCTTATCATATTATTTTCAATTGATGCTTACCAAATGAATGCAAGAGCATTTAAAAAGGCAAACATTAAGTACAAGCAAGAATAATGAGAATTAGTATAGCTTTAGCCATGGAATGTTTTATAGAAACCAAAGAGCTCCAATCAGTAAAATTCTTCATATACAATTCTAGCCAGTAGGTATTGAAGGAATAACGATGAGGTAGCACCACTGTATAAAACCCAAATAATCAATGAATGAACTGCTCTAGGTATTGCTCATCTTTGGCTTAAGCCATCTGATGAAAGACTGGCATGAACTTTCATAAAGAGAAGTCAGTTGTCACTATCTGAATCCAGTGTTCATTTGTATGATTATTGTGCCTCCCAAAATGCCATGAAATGAACTGAAGTACATACTACCTCTAAGATATTCTTGTCCAAAGAGCTCAATTAAAATTTACACAAGCCCCTTGAGAGCAATTTTCTGCTCCAAACACATATCAGAAATTCCAGGGAAGCATTTTTAGTATACATTTGCCTGGGTTTTACTTCTCACCAACTAAAGCAGTAACTGGTAAGTCCTCACTCCCTTTATGAGTTTTCTCTCATTATTTTATTTCCATTTCACATAATAAAAGGTTTATATTAAACAACTGTATCAGGGATAAAGAAGAAAACAAAGGGGATAAAGGAATAGGGAGAAACAGGGTGGCAGAGAGAAGAATACAGGGAAGGGAAAAATGGCAAGAAGCAGAAATCTTACATAACAAATTCTCAAGGGAATCCAGGAAAAGGTGCACTTGGGGACATTTGAGAACTGTAAGTGTAAAAACAGTTCTTTCAGATCTTAGAAGCTGAATGGTAATACGTTAGACAATCACCCACTTACTTCCACTGTTTTGGTTTTTTTTTTTTTTTTCTTAATGTAAGCCATCAACATCTCTCTACTTTTTCTACCACTGCAAACATTTACTTATTTTTTTCTTACTACTCTATCATCTATTTGAATACATGTCTGGCTAATTACAGGATAGGTTTATTGTGATCTTTATAGTCTCTTATAATCTCCATTCCTTTTTCAAGTTCTTTATATATATGTGACTTGGAGCAAGAACAATTCATTTCTCTGGATGCAAAGGATCTACTTTACAGAATATGAGCATGCCTCGAGCTTTAATGAATCACTTAATTCCCTGGGGAACCTTGTTAAAATTCAGTTCTGAGCCTGGGATGGGGTTTGATAATCTGTCCTGAGATGATGCCAAGGAAGCCAGTGACTTAGAATAAGGAACACATAGAAGTTATCTAATAGAACTGTAAGAAGAGTCATGCTGTGATGAGATATCCTAGGAGTCAATTCCGATTCAATAAAGTACACTATAGAGAAGATATTTTTAGAGAACCACAAGAATTTTGTTATTAATGAAGACTGGATGAGAAAAGAAATGCTTCTAATTTTATTGGTTGTGATTATGTGAGAAAAATGTCTAGTTTTAAGAGATGTGTAGTAAAGAATGCAGGAATGAAAACACATAATTTGCCTCAGAAATAGTTGAGAAAAGAAAATAAGATTGACCAGTCTGGGTGATGGCTAACTGGGCTTATTATCACTCTTTTATAAACATCTGACACTTTCTCAAAGAAAACATTAATAGCTTCAGACTCCAAATGATACTTTTTCAATTTAAAATGGCTTTGTGGTAAAACGTAACTGATCTATAACATCTTGCCAGTTTTGATGACTCAGTTTAGTGATATGGAACCCATTCATGGGATGTGAAATCAAGTGCCATCATCTGCCCCTTAGTCTTTCCTCCTCTATTGTTGGCTGAGGGATCCCTGGGCCTGGCATGTGGTAAGCAGACACTCTACTTTGAGCCTCAGCCATCTTTTAACTCTTCATTTTAAGATAAGGTCTCACTAAGAGATACGGTTTCCCAGGCTGGCCTTGAACTCACTTTGCAGACTAGGCAAATGGAATTTATTATCCCCTTGCCTCAGCCTGCAGAGCAGTTGACCTTATAGCCTCTCCACCACCAGGCCCTGTCCTCTTTTGCTCCTGTAAACCTGTTTCAGGTTTCCAGATTAGTGCCTAACCAAACTGCCTTCAGAGAGGCCTCTGCTGGCAGCTGACGGGAAGCAGAGACCCATAGCCAAACATTAGATAGTGAGATAGCTCCCTTGGAGTTCAGGGAACTCCACAGAAGCCCAGAAGGAAGAACTGTAGAAGCCAGGGTGGTTGAGAACATGGCCCACAGAATCAACTAAGCAGGAGCCACAGGGCCCGCTAGGGTCTGAGCTAGGCCCTCTGTATATATTATGACTGAGTAGCTTGGGGTTTTGTGGGACTCCCAACAGTGGGAGGGAGGACGTCTCTGACTCTTTTGCCTACTCTTGCTACCCTTTTCCTCCTAATGGGTTGCCTCGTCCAGCCTTGACATGGTAGTTTGTGCCTAACCTTACTGTATCTTGTTTGGTGGATATCCCGGAAGCCCTTTTTTTTTCCGGAAGGGAAATGGAGGGGAGTGGATCTGGGGCGAGGACAAAGGGTGGGGAGGTGCAGGGAGCTCGGAGTAGTGGAGGGAGGGAAAATGCAGTCGGGATGTACTGAAAACAAAAAAATAAGGAAAGAAAAACTGTAATTCCTGAAATCATAAGTATACAAACAACAAAAACAGGAGAAAAAAAGTAAGGCCTGAGCTACAATGCCCGCTGTTCTCCTTACTGTCTCTGTTTTATTACGTTGTCTCACTGTTATGTTTCAAATGTAGATTGTCCTCCATGTTTCAGCTTGTGGTCCCCAAATGGTGCCACTTTTTGGAAGGGTGTACAATCTTTAGGACATGGAGTCTTTCTACAGAGAGGGGCTCGGTGGTGCCACTTGGGGCGTGACAGGTAGGTCCTCCTCTTGCTCTCTTTGCCTCTTGAATGCTGCTTCACACTCCAAAAGCCACACTTGACTGTCGTGATCGAGCGCACCCTTTCTTAATTACAAAGTAACAACCTCCCACAAGCTGCTTCTTGCCAGTTATTTGGACAGAGCAAGAAGAGTGATTAATACACTCACGTAAGTGGAGTCAGTTTTTTATGAGTGATTTTTTCATTTAGCATAAATAATATCCTTGCTATAGCACATCACAAAATTCCCTCCTATTTTATGATAGATAATATTCTATTTATGGATAAATCACATTCTGCTTTCTTATTTGCTAACTTCATGTTATGCACCTTGGAATGCCCCTTGGAAGTATACGCTGGGTACAATGTTAACTGGCTTAATGTGCTGTTTAAATACTTTATTTTCTTTCTGGTTGTTCTAGTCATTGCTCAGAATGGTAGTGAATTCTCAAACTGTTATTACATAATGATTTTTTTGCCTTCAATTCTGTTCATTTTTTTCCTTCATAAATTTTGATGCTCTATCATTTAATGTATAATTATGAGTTTTTATTAATATATCTTTCAATGTCATAACTTTGCAGCTTTAAACTACTTCCTCTGATATTTGTGTAATTATATCTGTCTCTTTTAGTTACTATTCTTGTGTATTATTCTCTTTTGACTTTGAGTCTAAAGCGAGTCTCTTGCAGACTGCGTGTTCTTGTGGACCAGAGGATTTCTTCTCCTGTGCTTCCAATCTGTTTCTTGCGAGTTAGCTTCTAAGAAACAGAGATGCTCATGAATTTAGTATTTCTAATCTGTTTCTTGGGAGTCAGCTTCTAAGAAACAGAGACGCTCATCAATTCAGTGTTTGTTTCCAATGTCTATAAGTGATCCCTCCCTCACTGACTATTATACTTGTTTTCTTTCATGTTTTTGTAGCACAATGTTTCAATTTCTTTATTTCCTTTCATGTATATTCTATATTTTCCTTGGGTTACTATAAAGGTTACATTTAACATTTTAAGGTTATAATACTCAAAACTGAATTCATATCAACTTAACTTCATTAATATAAAAGAACTCTTCTCCTTGAGTTCTACCCTCACTCTCCAGTTAACAATGCTATAAATGACATGTCTATACATTTTTGCCCCCCAATAGAACCGAATAATTCTTTTAAATTCATTAATCTTGTAAATTATATGAAACTGAAATATAGTGTTATAAAATGAAAACAGTAACAGGAGAGTTTTTATTTTAATGGAATGTATCATATGTAGAGGCAATGGAGTACCAGTCACATCAAATGATTGTCCTGGAAAATTTACTATTCTACTGATTTCCCATCAGTTTTCAAGAGAATGTAATACAACATGGTTTACCTTTCTAGTCTGCCTCCATTTTTTTCTGCTTTCTTTGTGTGTGTGTGTGTGTGTGTGTGTGTGTGTGTGTGTGTGTGTGTGTGTGCATACATCTGTATCTGTGCACACGTGTGTAGGCTACCAGACAACCTTTGGTGTTGGTCTTTGGGCACCATGCACCATTTTTATTTTTCAAGAAGTATCTATCTCTGTCCTGGAGTTTGCCAAGTGGGTTGGACCAGCTGGCCAGAGAGCCCCAGGGACTGGCTTGCCTCACCTTCCCTTTCCAGTGCTGAGATGGCAAGTGTGTGCTACAGCACCTGACTTTTCACATAGGTTATGGGTTCAAGTTCAGGTCCAGAATTTTACCAACTGAGCCATTTCCTTAGTCCTTAGTACATTTTCTTAGTATCTGTTCTAATATGGTCAATGGAGTATGCAACTCATATTAACATGATTGTAAGTTAAACTTTTATTAACAAGTATCATTTTTTAAATGTACAGATGATCAGATGATTATGATAGGTCAAAACATCCATTTTTATGTAGGCCACCATGATATCATTTGCACTCTCTTGCTAGTATCTGCACCACCCACTCTAAACTGTGAACCAGGAAGTACAGCATCATTGACTTATGTTTTGCTGGCTGAGGGATGGCAGCATCACTATTTACCACGAGCCACAGCTACATGGTTGGCTTTTGAATTTCCTCAACAAGGAATGATTCTTTGCTTATACTGTTTAGACTCTAGTTCCTTCCATTACAAGACCACACAGAACATGTTACCACTGCTAAAATTTTCAAGTCATTAACAGGATAAATGCATCAGGAGCTCTTAAGTATTCTTTGTATTTTATTGGTGTGAAACAGGACGAGCTTTTCAGATTTTACACATTGTTCTATGGTTCTCTATTTCTGAGGTTTGCAGTATATGTTTTACAATTGCTTAAACAGCAAATCTTTTACTTTTACCCAAGGCTGTAAATCTATGGCTGTTAACAAACTGTTCCTAATACATATGATACTCTTTAAACAACCCTGGGATTGATGAGGTCAGTCTTCACCTCACTATAGAAAACTCCTTGTCAGAAAGGACCATGTGTTCTGAGCTTCTATTAAACAAGAGATTCCAAAAGCATACGTATAAATGACTGCTAACTACAACTAAATTCTTTTCCCTCACTATAACAAATCTTCTGTATATTGATCCAAAGTATAAGTAATTTTTTAAGCTTGATATTCATTTTATTGGATGAAGTTCAATGCATGAACTGGGGTTAAAATTTATTGAAGTAAAATAAAAATCAATCTGAACTACATGGCTTAAAAACCATGAGAATCAAACCTAGAAGAATAATGCAGCATCTACAACGAAGTACTACTACTAACATTTTCAGATTTTAAAGTTAGTTTTACATTTTAAAATATCCCAGTATTTTAACTTTATTAACTGTGAACTCAACTTCTAAAAATGTGCCCTTTTCCAGTGTCTTGTAAGATACTCTGCGTTTTATCAAATATATGAATTTTAAAAAGGATTAAATTTATGGGTGAAACCTGTTAACTGGTAATTCAACAGGATGTATCGCTATACACTGGGAACACAATCATGTATAATAGTTTTCATCATTCATCCAACTGCCATTTAGAAGCTAGAACTCAACAGTCATATCTAGAAAATCAAAACCAAAGCAGAAGAATCAATAATATGAGTGCCCCCTGCTCATAATATATCTCCCAATATTAATATACTTTTTATGTTTCGGTTGTCTGACATAGGGTATCAGGAAGCTCCAGGCTGTCCTTAAATTCCTAACCTCCTGCTTTCAAATTTTAAGTACCAATTCCCGACGTGTACCACTATGGCCTGCCTGAATATTCTCAATAATCCACCAGGTGAATATTATCTTAATTTTTGAGATGAAGGACCAGCAAATTCAAGACATTAATTCAGACCAAGCCTATTGTGGACAACGACATAGCTACTAGGTAAAGACAGCCCTAATTTGTAGAAACCTTCAAAATAATCTTGTACTACATGCATCACTAATTTGGAGTGTTACCAGAACTACAGAATGTTCATACATTATGAGCATTCAAAAAATATAATCCAAAAATAATAGTAATTGAAATTACATATATTAAGGAATGTTGCTGGGCGGTAGGTGGTGGCACATACCTTTAATCCCAGCACTCATGAGACAGAGTCACGCAGGTCTCTGAGTTTGAGGACAGCCTGATCTACAGACCAAGTTTCAGGATAGCCAGGGATACACCAAGAAACCCTGTCTCAAAAAAATGTTAAAAAAAAAAAGCAGGGGCTGGAGAGATGTCTCTGTCTCAGCAGCTAAGATCACTGGCTGCTCTTCCAGAGGACCCAGGTTCAATTCCCAGCACCCATATGGAAGCTCACAACTGCCTATAACTCCAATTCCAAGGGATCTGACACCTTCACACCAATACACAAAGTTAAATATGTTTTTTTTTTAAATCAAGCTGAGTAGAAAATGATTCAAATCATCAAGAAAAGATACTCAACCCACATAGGAAGAAACATTACAAGTCTTTTACTCTCTACCTCTTAATATTCCTCTGAATTTTACACTGATATATTTAAGTGTTTTATCTTCTCAGAAAGAGCAAAAGGAACTCCAGTATCCAGCTCTGATTCAGGTTTCATGACAATGGATAAAGGACCTCAACAATAAGGGAGAAATGTTCATTTTATCCTGACAGCTGCAAAAGTGCTCACACTATTTTGCATTTTAAATCTAATTTGCAGTAACTAATTAATTCAATTATTAGTTAACATTTAGTGTTATTAACCATTAAATATTAATCAGCTAAATTTAATAATGCAAATTATTTGCATTAATTAAACAGTAAATGAGAATATTCATATAAGAATTCATATCTCATTCTCCTCTAAAACAGTTTCATGCAAAGGGATCTTGTGAGACAACATGAAACAATCTGAAGGTTACAGCTTTATTACTTCAAGGTAAATGTTTAACTTCTAACTTCAAGAAAACAGTCCAATTTTTATCAATAGATACTTTTTTTCTGTCGAGATAGGGTTTCTCTGTGTAGCTTTGGAGGCTGTCCTGGAACTATCTCTGTAGACCAGGCTTAAGCTCACAGAGATCCAGCTGCCTGTGCCTCCCGAGTGCTGGTATTAAAGGTGTGCCCCACCACCACCTGGCTGACCAATGGTTATTTTAAAAAATATTAATTTTATTGAATGTTTATGGATGTTCAGTCTATATATGTGTCTCTGCCCCACATCTATGCCTGGTGCCCATGGAGGCCCCAAAAGGGCATCAGATCACCCGGGATTGTAGTTATAGATGGTTGTGAGCCACCAGGTAGGTGCTGGGAATTGAACCTGGGTCCCCTGGAAGAATCACCCATGCTCCTAATCACTGAGCCATCTCTATGTCCTTGGACATAACTTTCTATTTGTTGCTTTATTAATATTGTTCAATATTGGTTAAAATCTTCTTTAAAGGTATTAGGAATAATTGTAAAGTTCTTTTGCAAAACCAAAGGGATCTATAACATGGTTTTATTTTACTGCACTATAACACAGGTGAATTATTTTTGCATACTAAATATGGGATTTTCATTTAGATTATCAAATGTAAAATAAACTTATCAAAACTTCATCAATTGGAAATAATTTTAATAAAGAAAAATTAACTTTTATTTTACTTTATTTTAAAAAATAACGTCTTGGTATTTAACAGCCCAGGATGGACTCAGCCTTATGACCCTTCTCAGCACCTCAGTAGTGAGATTAGAGGCTCATGCTATTAGTCCAGCTCATTAAGACTGATTTTGCGATGAGAATAATTAGACAAGCTCCAAACAGTGTTACTTAAAAAAGTGTAATTACCTTCTTAATCTTTTAATTATAAAGGAAAATCTAGTCATCTCTATTATTTTAGTCTTGCTATTTTCACCCATCTTAACAAAAGCCAATGAGAATGGAGAGTGCTAACCTGACCTCAGCTGACCCATGATGAGCCCTCTACATTAGAAGCAATAGGAACAATGAGTGGTCATAATTATTTTATCAACATACAAACTCCTAGAAAATATTGTTAGTTTTTTTATGTTTACTTATAGAATTTTTTACTTTACAAGCCTTCTCTCCTGCCAGGTGTGGTGGTGTACCTCTTTTCTTAGCACTTGGAAGGCAGAGGAAGGAGGATGGATCTCTGTGAGTTCAAGGCCAGCCTGTTTTACATAGTGAATTTCTGGACAGCCAAGGCTACACAGTAAGACACTGTATCAAAAAAAAAAAAAACAACAACGAATAGATGAGTATAAGCAAGTAGGTAAAATAAGAAGGCATCTTTCATGTTTAATTGGCCTCATAACATCTCATGTCATATCTTATGTATAAACTACAAAGGAGAACAGCAGCACCTATGCAAAAGACAAAATATTTCAAAATATCTGTCCAACTCATTAAAATTTATATCATCAGTAAAGAGCCAACAGACTTCACATGCTTTTGGGTGTTACACTCTTAAGGCAAAAGTAATTTCCATCATATTTCATGGGGAAAAGGGTAAATTTATCAAAGCAAAAACAAAGGAACAATACAATAAAAATCACTGGCCTATATTTCTTATCAGCATCAAATCTCCTATGAGACAAACTGAGAAACTGCTCTGAATGTAAAGTGACTGAAAAAATGGAACCAAATAGAAAATACAACCTTGAATTGGATTTGGTGACAAAGAAACAAAACTGCACTGAGGGATGTTTTTAGAATAATTAATGAAATTGAAATATGAATGATGGAGAAGATTAGAGTACTTAATCAATTTGACCTTTTAAAAGTGATTCATGAACGTTGGCTATCTACAAGAATATCTTTACTTTTAGTAAATTTTAGCAAACAGAAGCAGAAGGCACACTAATGTATACACCATTCAAACAGTTAAAAGTCCACATGTGTGAGGAGAAGGAGAGAATCACAAGGCAAATGTTAAAATCTGATAAATCTTGGAAAATAAATATGGAAAGTGTGCATTAACCCTTATAATTTTCTGGAAGTTTAATAATATTTAAATATCATCTTTTAAAAGTAAAAACTATTAAGTGGAGATTTTTCACTATAAACAACATAATCTTGACAAAATGGTAGAATTAGTGTGAGTGCTTTGATCAGTGACAGATGAAGGAGCTCACAACCAGAATGCTGCTCCGTATACAGCAGCTTTGTTTATCTAAAAACTGCTTGCCACAATTTTTTTTTAGAGGAGGTTGCATTAAAATTGTGCACAGTGATACCCTGGTAGAGCCTGGTATTAGTTTCATCCATCAGGATTACGTTCGAGTAATAATGGTCTAATGAGTAATCATTTTCCAGTCAATCAATAACTGGCATGACTACATGAATGCATAAGGGCTGAGGATGTGTATACTTCAGTAAGTCTGATGCCAGCACTGCAGAACAAAACAGACTTAAGTAAAAACATGCATTTAGGATGTATACTGCACAGAACAACTGAAGGTGATTTTAATTTTTGTCTTATGTTTTCTAATTTTCCCACAATGAAAACAGATTGCTTTTTTAGTGAGAAAAAAAAACACCTTAAAGAGAGTGAGAGGATCTGAGAGGCAGCAGACTTCCTGGCATTTGAACTGCTTAGCATAACACATTCCATGGTGATGTCTATGTATTGCCAAGGCTGTCATAAAAGGAGCTCACTTACAGTTGATCTTGAAGCTCCACAATGATATATTCTAACTGTTCCTTCTCCAACTTGTGGGCCAGATCAGAATCTTCAATCCTCTGAAGTAGTACTTTATTCTGAGATACAGAGTCAGAAAGTTGGTTCTCACGAAGCCGTAAGAGTTCTTCAAGATAACCCTGGAAACACAGTATCACAAAGATAATGTCAACTGCAAAAACTCTCAGAGATCTTATGATAAATGCTGGGTACCGTCAGCATTACTTCCATCTATTTTATATGAAACATCTCAAAATATTACTTATGGTTTTAATTGAATACAGAAGCTTAGTATGCACTCTCCATTCTTGAATGTAATTTGGGGGGGGATGGAGTGGGAGACAGGGTATAGTTACATAGTCCCAGAAGACCCTAAACTTCAACTCCTGCCCTTGCCTTTCTCTTCCAAAGTGTAAGGGTGATTTAATGCACAGGACTTAAAGTGGACTTCATGATGATAAACACAGGTTTTCTAAGCCCATGAATATCTAATTACAAATATCAATACTCTAAATGACTTTCTATACACAGGGAGCTAACTCCAGATCCTACTCGTTAGGAAGAAATAGAAGGCAGATGACACCTTCAAAGCAATCGCTGCTTTCTTCTGGATGATTGGGCACCACATATTTGATGCTAACAGAAGTTAATAAGTTAATTGAACAGTAGGTGCAAGGTAGGTTCCAAAGCTAACCATACTATTAGCAAATCGTATAAAACTTGAGTCTGAGAATACTATTTCATTTCTGGGTATGCATGCCCATGCTTTCTGCTCCATGGCATCTGCTTCTTTCGTCCAATGTCTCCTCTTGATGGACTCCAAGGTTAACTGCTCAACACTACTAGGGCCTTGCTTGTTGAAAGATTTATTTTAGAAACAGAAACAACTTTTTTCTTCTGTACCAAAGACCAAAGTTGTTGGTTTTTGCTACTTCTTCCAACTAGTTATCAACTTCCTATGTAAATGAAGTTATTAGTGACTAGCAAAGGCAAAGGTTTCTGTTAGCTGGAGCACAGGATAATGACTGGGGAATGAAAGAGTCACCCATTTGACCTTTTTCTCACTGACATCCCAAAAGATCATGATCGAAGTATGGCTTTACAAGTATCTTTGGCATCTAGCTTCACTTCTTTAGGCATGCCCAAATAAGCCATCGCCAAATCAAGAATTCCTTCCCATATATCGGATAGAGATCTCACTGACAGATGTTTTCAAGAGTAGTTCAAGGCATTGTGTAAACACTTTAGAAAAGTAGACCAAAACAGAAGACACAAAGAAAAGGAATGTCCCAGCCATTTCCTTTCCTTTCCAAATTGCCTTTTATTTATTTGTTTTTTATGGGTATGGGAGTTTTGCCTCACACAATGGGGTACGGATGTTTGTGTACCATATGCATGCCTGATGCCTGTAGAGCCCAGAGGACAGTGCCAGTTTCCCTGGGACTGGATTTAAAGAGGTCGTGGCCCATCTTATGGGTGTTTGGTACTGAACCCCAAGGTACTCTGGAGAAGCAGTACTCTAACCATTGAGATATCTCTTGCCCCCCCTTCCACCTTGTCTTTAATGTTTTGGAGTTTCCTGGAAATCTGCACCAGGGACACCAAATTCTCCCTAAAATCACTAGTTCCGTGATCTCTGACACCATTTTCAAGCTCATCACATGAACTCTCTAAGTTTGGCTTGAGCAGTTTTCTGCTCTTCTAATTATGAAAGAAAGGCCTGCTTAGTACATAATTTTGCCACATACTCAGTGCCTTAGGGTTTTCTGTTACTGTGAAAAAAAAAAAAAAAAAAAACAACACCATGACCATGGCAATTCTTACAAAGAAACCATTTAACTGGGGTGGCATATAGTTTCAGGGGTTGGTCCATTATCATCACAGTGGGAAGCATGGTGGTGTGCAGGCAGACTTGGTGCTGGAGCAGAGGTTGCTACATCTTGTAGGGAACAGGACTAACTGTGACACTGAGTGAAACTTAAGCAAATGACTTCAAAGCCCGGCCCCTACAGTGATACTCCCAACACTTCCAACAAGCCCATACCCACTCCAACAAAGCCACACCTCCTAATCGTGCCACTCCCTATGAGATTAAGGGGGCAGTTACATTCAAACTACCACACTCTGCAGCTCCACTATTCACTGTACACTCCAGTATCTCTGCAGTTCCAGTACTCACTGTACATTCCTGCATGTCTGCAGTTTCCTTTCTGGAAAAGCTATAGTTTTCTTTACTAAAAAGGATACATCTCCTGATATCTATCTTCTCAGGAAGCAGGGTGTTTCAGAAAATTTCAAAATTATCTGCAAAACAGTGCCCCCCCCAAAGGTTATCAAAATGTCTTTTCATGATGCACAGAAACTTGGGCGTGCATTGATGAGTCTGGATATGCCTCAAGTCTTGGATGTCTTCCACTTCTTTGCAATAGTTGTTCAACAGTATGTACAATTTTGAGTAAGAAGCTTTGAAATGTGTGCAGTCAAAGAACTGGGCTACCCAAGGCACTGGATCCAGACATATCTGGCTTTAGTTTGCCTTTCTCAAATGAGCAACAGTGAGCAGTTACAAGTCTGCCACCAGGAGGCTAGACTTTCTCTGAGCAATAAAATTATGCTTTCTTTCCTTCAAGTAGGTCTATACCAAGCACATCTCCTTTAAGGGCCAGTTCAAATGTGTGACCCTCATAAACTAGCCATTCCTGCTTCTGAATTCTCCTCAGTGTTAGTAACTCATTTGTTGTTCTTATCTACTAGGTTATTGTTCCTGCAGCTGAGACTAAACTTAGGAAGTTCTTAGGCCCTCAATGAGTTGTTTGTTTTTTGAATCAGGTTTTTTCTGAGTAGCCCTGGCTGTCTTGGAACTCAGACATCTGCCTGCCCCTGCCTCCTGAGTGCTGGGATTACTGGTGTGAGTCATTATGCCTGGCTTATCTCTTGAGTTTAATTGCCTTCAGACCACAGGACCGTAAGGGAAAGGACCCAGACACCACAGAACGAAAGCTGCTTCTGGCAGTTGGAGCTCCCATCCTGCCCGGTGGCCCTAATTCATGCTGTGGATCTCAAGCTCCTCCATATTTTTCAAATCCACATGTATGTACATGTTTCTGAGTCATGCAGGTTCCCCACAGGGGCCTGGAGATATTAGATCCCCTGGAACCGGAGTTAAGGGTGGTTGTGAGCTACTTGATGTGGGTACTAGCAACTGACCCTGGATCTGACCCAGAGCAACAGGCATTCATAGGCACTGAGCCATCTCTCTAGCCCCTAAAGCTATTTAAAAAATAATTAATTTCATTTATGTTTATGGATGAGTGTTTTGGCAGCATGCACATATGTGTGTTCCATGAGCATGCCTGGTGCCCGTGGAGGCTAGAAGAGGGTTTCAGATCCTTGGAACTGAAGGTACAGATAGTTGTAAGTTACCATGCAGGTACTGGGTATTAAATATTGGGGCCTCTGTGAGAGTAGCCATACTGAGAAACCTCCCCATCCCTAAAACCATTTTTTTTGTCCAATTGGAGAAATTTTATATGTAATCTTAGGAAAATCTTGGTTAAAAATTCCCAAACCTTGTTAACAGTGGCAAGGAGAGGAGGCAGGGGGAACTGGGATTAGAATGTAAAAAGCAAACTAATAAAAAAGTGCCAACAGATCTATTAGAAAATTTACTCTATACAATTACTTTTCAAAATCACATAGATATTAACATTTTAGCCTAACAGCAGGAGGCAGTATAATGTTTTCAACAGACTACAAGCTTCTTGGCTATGAACTGCTGAGTGCCTATTCTAGCTCGACACTCACATCAGTGCGTGCTCTTATTTGTGACATTGACAAACTGCTCTCTTTGTTTTAGCTCCATGATACCTGTTGGCAGTGGCTAGTATTACTTGCCCCTGAAGACTGTTTTCATAGTAAATTCCATATATTCACTTCATAATCGAATCTCAATAATTGAAAATAATTTTATAAACAAACCTTTCTTTTCATATATTTTATTACAAACTATATACAAATATTTTCAAGCATTAGTAATTAAAGAATACATCACCCATTATCTAATCACCACTATACTATAGTAGGAGCCAAAATGATCTTCTATAATCTGCAGGAAGGGCAGTATCTTGAGATATGTGTTTATCATTTCCTTTTCTTCCCGTTTTTTTTTGTCATGAACATTGTCTTAACACATTGCTTAGTTTCCCTGAGTTTTATCGGTACTCTTTTGAAATATCCTTATTCATCTACATTTATGAGTTTAGCCAAATAGTCCATTTACTTTCAATACTGTATATTATTTTGTTGTACGAGTATTACAGTCAATGGCATTAGAGTTATTTTAGAATTTTCTTGATACTAACAATAATGCTATGAACACAGTTATGTTTCCTGAACCACACATCCCAGTGTTCTAAGAACTTCTGGGGCACAGGTCCAGGACATTCTCACAGTTATCAGATGTCTAACTGCTCTTACTATTGTTTTTATATTGTATACTACTCATATTATACATATTATCATGTATGATACTTCTAGGACTTCACACAGATATCAATGATATGCTAGGTTCACTTAATTCACTGAAGAGTATTTCTGGTTTGTCTAGAATTCTAAAGTCACTATATAGTAGGGAGCACTGCTATTAAAACAGTGCTACAGTATATCTCCAAACAGGAATCTGATGATTTCATTAGTTAGTTCTGGGGAACGACTTTAAAAATCGCTTTTCAAAAGAGCATAAGGGTATCAGTTTTGATAAGTGATACTTAAGAGATTCTTCATTTCAGTTTCCTGAGGCACTGACACGGAATTATTATAATTCCTCCTTAATAATTATTGGTGAGATTTGGCTATGTTTTAGTTATGCTGCTTACTCTCCTCATTTTAAAAACTGTTTACCTGTGTCTTAACTTCAGAACAAATTGTTATGCTGTGGATTTTTCTGTTTCATTGGATGTGGCAAATAATCGCCATTTGGTTCTGCTAAATGCTCTCTCTCTTTATTTAAATTTGTCCATATCAATTATTTTATTATTTTCCTTCCTTTGAATTGTTTGTTCTCTGCCTACATTTTAGAAAATTATCTGCCTAATTTCATTCTTCTAAGCCCTACAGATACTGGATAATTACCATTTATAACTGCCAATTTGCACTGTTTTCAGTTGCATTCATTTCTATTTGCTTCTTTTGCCCTATATTTAGAAGGTTTTTTTTTTTTTAAATCTAAGTAAGTGATATATGTGAGTGATAATGGACTTTGTATTGATGTAGTTTGTGCTTCGTCCCCACAGGCTCGTGTGTTTGAACAACTGATCCCCATATGGTGGTGCAGTTTGGTAAGGTGGAGCCTTGCTGGGGAAAGTGGTTACTGGGAGCAGGACTTTCGGTTTTAGTCTGACCCCACTTGCTGTTAACTCTGCTTTTGAGTTTGGATGCAATTTGACTGGCTTCATGGTCCTCCCCACACCCCTATCCCACCTCTGCCATGTCTCCCTCATCATGATGGACTACATGCCCAGATACTTCAAAACAAAATGACTCTTTTCTCCCTTGCATTGCTTTTGTCAGGGTTATTTTATAACAGTAATAAGAAAATAACTAAGAACTGCTGTCTGACTTTATTGCATTGTGATACTGTGATCACTATTATATCTTTGAATTTAGAATATCAGTGTTACACCCTAATGTGATTATTGAAAGCTATATAGCCATTCCATTTGTGCTTGACAAGGTAAATTAAATTAATTAGTTAATAATAATATTCTAGACATAAGAATTTAATATATTTTAGATCAAGTTTATTGGTTTGTTAAAGTTTACTACATCCTTATTAATCTTTTCTCTAATCAAGGAATAAATTACTCTGAAAGATTAAAATAACGATAATTTTGGATTTGGCTATTGCTTCTGAATATTCTAATAATTTTGGGTTCATATTTTTATTGATATATTACTAGATGTTTATGAGTTCAGCATTATTATGTATTCTTGGGAGTTCTTTTAAAAGACATTATCAGTTGGTTGTATACTATGTATGTGTATGTATGTAACAAGAATGTCTAAAGAGGAAGGGGTCATGAATTCCAGAGGGTGAAGGGGAAACATAGTAGGAGGGGGAGGGGAAAGAAGGGTAGAGATGATATAATTATACCATTCATAAATGAATTCTCAGAAATTAAAATATTTAAATGACAAAACAATATTACTATAAATGGAGACTTACGTCTCTAGTCCTAACACCCAGGAGGGGAGGCAGAGGAATAACTGCAAGTTTGAGGACAGTCTAGTCTACTCCCACTCTACTGTAGGCCAGGCCACTAGTAGAAACTCAGGTAACAGACAGCTCACCATCCTCTAGAATCCCTTAAGCCCTGCCCAGCAGTGCCCAATAGCACCCTCTACCCTGTGATCCATAGCCCTGCCCACAAACCCCAGTAGAAGACTCTCACCCCCAGAGGCCATGCCCAACCCTAGTTAAGACACTGCCCCCTAATACCCGCCTAGCAATCCCTAACAGAACCCCCTTCCCTGGGTTCCACATCCCTACCCACAACCCAGAAGACAACTCCTGCTCTATATTGTAGGCCACACAGACACTAGGAACCCCAGGGACTTAAGGCTCATGGAACTTCAGAGACCACAACACACAGTATCTAGAGCCCCAGAGGCCATGCTAGTTCCCAGAACCCCAGAACCTCGGAAGCAAAGGGAACACCCAAAACCCCAATGGAGGCATGCTATTGGACCTGAAGACTTACTGGTCACCAGAACTTGAGAGGAAATAGAAAACAAGGAGGAAAAGCATCTACCTAACAAATAACCTTAGAAATCAGCATCCAAATCAATAGTAATCCCAAACCCAGATGACTAGCGGCCAGTGTAAGAATACAATCAAAGAAACCCAGAGCAACATGACACCACCAGAGCCAAGCTATCCTACTACAGCAAGTCCTTCTAGCACAAATTCTAAATGGTTTTAATAATAAAAATTCAGAGTAAGCTATCAAGGGTGAAAGCTGAAGAATCAGAGATATACAGTGGCCAGCCACTAGAATTCCTACCTCTACCAATGCTCAGACCAAAGAGACAAACCTGTCCTCAGACTGCCTCCTCATACTGACTGACAGCTCCTCAGACTGCCTGCCCTGACTTATATTCCTCTCCTGCCCAGCCATATCCCTTCTTTTCAACACCTCCTTAGTGCTGGGATTAAAGGCATGAGCCACCACAGTTTGGCTCTGTTTCTCTTTTAGACTGGATCAATTTCATGTAGCCCAGGGTGGACTTGAACTAACAGAGGTCTGTGTGCCTCCGTCTCTCAAGTGCTGGGATTAAAGGTGTGTATCACCACTCCCTGACCTTTATGGTTAACTAGTGTAGTTAACTCTGCACTCTGGTCTTCAGGCAAGCTTTATTTGTTAGATCATAAACAAGATATCACAGTAAGTCCTGGATATTCAAACACAGAGAAGCACAAGAAAGTAACCTTAAAACCTTATGAAGATGATAGAGATCCTTAAATAGGAAATGAACAAATTCCTTAAAGAAATGTAGAAAAACAAACAGGTGAAGGAAATGAATAAAACCCCCAAGTCCTGAAAATGGAAATAGAAGCAATAAAGAAAATACAAACTGAGGGAATCCTGGAGATGGAAAATATAGGTTAACCGAACACAAACTATGGACACAACTATCCCCAACAGAATATAAGACTCTGAAGAAAGAATGGCAGGCATAGAAGATACGATAAAAGAAATTGACACAACAGTAAAATAAAATGTTGAATATAAAAATTTCCAGACACAAAACATCCAGGA
The DNA here is from genome assembly GCF_003668045.3 of Cricetulus griseus. NCBI lineage: Eukaryota > Metazoa > Chordata > Mammalia > Rodentia > Cricetidae > Cricetulus > Cricetulus griseus. Next base: position 187,147,968 of record NW_023276806.1, read on the forward strand.
AATCTAGGATACTATGAAAAGACCAAACATAAGAATAATAGGAATAGAAGAAGAAAAAAATCTACCTCAAAGGCCCAGAAAGTATTTTCTACAAAATCACAGAAGAAAACTTTCCTGGCTCAGAGTCATCTGACACAAGCAACCTGCTCACCAGACCGAGTTCGGTGGTGGCGGATTCTGAACACCCAACACCCAGAGGCAGCCTGGCCTCCATCCGCCGGCCCAGGTAGGCCAGGAGCTGTTTCCGGCCCCTGTTTGTCATCGCTGCTCAGAGTCATCTGAAGCAAGCGACCTGCGTGCCAGATGGAGTTTGGTAGCGGGATAACCAACAGAATACAAGAGATGGAAGAGAGAATCTCAGGAGTTGAAGACACACTAGCAGAAATAGGTTCATCAACCAAAGAAAATCTTAAATCCAACAAATCCCTATCACAAAATATCCAGGAAATATGGGATACCATGAAAAGACCAAACCTAAGAATAATAGGTATAGAAGAAGGTGAAGAAATCCAACTCAAAGACACAGAAAACATATTCAACAAAATCACAGAAGAAAACTTTCCCAACCTAAAGAAAGACATACCAATGAAAATACAAGAAGCCTACAGAACACCAAATAGACTGAATAAAAAAAAAAGGTCACCTCGACACATAATAATCAAAACACCAAACATACAGAACAAAGAGAAAATATTAAGAGCAGCAAAGGAAAAAGGTCAAGTAACCTATAAAGGCAAACCTATCAGAATCACACCTGACTTTTCCTTGGAAACTCTGAAAGCCAGAAGATCCTGGATAGATATTCTACCTACACTAAGAGACCATGGATGCCAGCCCAGATGACTATACACAGCAAAGCTTTCAATCATTATAGATGGAGAAAACAAGATATTCCATAACAAAACCAGATTCAAACAATACACATCAACCAATCCAGCCCTACAGAAAGTACTGGAAGGTAAACTGCAACCCAGGGAAGTTAGCTACAACCAGAAAAACATAGGTAATAGATAATCCCAACTTACCAACAGCCAAAAGAAAAAAGGGACAGAATCCCACACATAATCTCTCCATCACCAAATCAAAAACAAACAAGAATGAACAATAATCAATGGTCATTAATATCCATCAACATTAATGGACTTAACTCCCTATAAAAAGACACAGATTAGTAGAATGGAAAAGAAGACAGAATCCTTCCTTCTGCTGCTTACAAGAAATTCACTTCAACCTCAAAGACAGACGGTACCTAAGAATTAAAGGTTGGGGAAAGATTTTCCAATCAAATGGACCCAAGAAACAAAACTGGGGTAGCAATCCTAATATCCAATAAATTGGAAAAATTGGATATCCTCTAGCGAGTCTTCAATAACTGAGATCCTCTCTTCCATCTCTTGAATTCCATTAGTTATACTCACATCTTTAGTTCCTGATCGTTTATCCAGCCTTTCCATTTCCAGCATCGCCTCATTCTGTGTTTTCTTTATTGTGTCTATTTCAGCTTTCATGCCTTGAACTGTTTCGAGTGCATCCTTTACTTGTTTGGTTGTTTTATTCTTGAGTTTCTTTAGATTCTTTGAGAGATTTGTTTATTTCTTGAATTTTTTGGTTTGTCTTTTCCTTCATTTCATGTAATTTTTTTGCTTGCTTTTTCTTCTATTTCTTTAAGGGATTTTCTTGTTTCCTCTTTAAAGGTCTCTATCATCTTCCCGAGATAATTTTTGAGGTCCATCTCTTTTTCATCTTTTGTGTCAAGTTTTTCAGATCTTGCTGGTGTGGAGTCCCTAGATTCTGGTGGTGTCATATTGGTCTTTCTGTTGTTGAGTGAGTTCTTACTCTGTCTTCTTCCCATATCTTCTTCCAGTGGGTGCAGGTGGGGTCTCTCTATCTCCTCTTGTGACCTCGGTATGGGACAGGTCGGCAGAGCGGGAAAGAAGAGTTAGGTGTTTCCAGACTCAGGGAGCTCCTCCCTGGCCTGGCGGGTCTACTCCGAGCAGGCTCAGGCCCAGAGAGATCAGGGTGATTGGGCCTTTGGACAGGAGTTGGGAAGAGCAGAGGATCACTCACCTTGGTATGGGACAGGTCGGCAGAGCAGGCTCATGAGGCTATTTCTACACATGCATATATCACACTTTGATCATATCTCCACTTCTCTTCCATCTTCTTTAACTTTGTGTACAATGCCATCTGCGCTATATACCAGCATTCTTAAATATCTTCATGAGCGCTGGTTCAGTGGTTATGAATTGCCTCAGCTTATGCTACTTGGAAAAGTCTTTATTTCTCTGAAGGTTAACTATGAGAAGGACAGTAATTAAGGTTGGCAATTATCTTTCTTCCACATGTCAGATACAGTATTTCATGTCTTCCTTGCTCTGAGAGTTTCTGCTGAGAAGGATGCTGCAATTCTGACAGGTTTGCCTTCAAATGTGAGCTGAAGCTTCTCCTTCAGCTTTTAATACTTTCTTGTTGCTGTTCTATACTTCATCTATGTCATGAAGAGTTTATTCTATGGCCATGTCTATCTGGGGTCATAAATACCTCCTACATCTGGATGTCCATGTATTTTCTATGATTTGGGAAATTTTCTATTTCACTAAAAGGGTTTTCTTTATTTTTAGCCTATTTTATATGTCTAATCAGCATATACATATGTTTAATCAGTCTATGTACACATCTGTCATCTACCTACTGAACTACCGACCTTTAGTCTTTAAATGATGTCCCAGAGATCTCATATACATACATACATACATACACACATTCATATATACACACATACATACATAAACACTTAATTCACACATACACATATAAAATTTACACATACACATATACATATATATACACACATATACATACATACATGAATACATACATGCATACATATCTACACACACACACACACACACACACACACACACACACACACACACACACACACTGGATATCCTCTTTTTTTGCTTGATCTACTCTAGGGGAGGGGCTTCTAATTTCATTTTAAAGACTCTTATCAAGATTTTCTTTCTCCAGAAATCTCTTTGGTTCTTTTTTAGAGTAGCTATTAATTTTTGAGACAAGAATCTTACTATGTAGGCTACACTAGCCTGGAATTCACTATGTAGCCCAGAGTGGTCTCAAACCCATAGTGATGCTCCTGCCTCAGTCTCCTGAGCATTGGTGTTAAATACATGTCATATTATAACTGTTTATTAAATACTCTTAAAAAGCATTCTTTCTTCTAATTCTTTGGTATATCTTTCATTTTGATATCTTTGAGATCAATTACAAGAGAATTATGAACTTTTTAAGGAATCATGCCCCTTTGCACTAATCTCTCCTATTTGTGCATTGAGTTTGGGGCAAGCATCTGTTGAAATGGGTATTTTTCCACTTTTATTATAGTTTTAGTATAGAATGTCTTCCAAAGCCTCATTCATTAAGGACATGTGCCCAGTATAGTCCTGTTCAGAGAATTTTGGATTATGAGAACTCAAACCTCATCAATGAGTAATCCACTTGGCTCAACAGACTCCTTTGGGAGCAGAGGGAGGCAGGGCCTGGTTGAGAAAAGCAGGCAGATGCATGCTTCTGGGAGTACACATCGCCCTTGTCCCTTTTAACCCTTCTGGCTTCCTTACCACCACAATGTAAGCAGCCCTGTCTACTACAGGCTCATCACTGTTCTGCTTTACCACTATTCTGGAAGCAATGGACTAAATACGGTCCAAAAATTTTGAACTTGGAAACCAAATAAAACATTTTTTTCCTTTAAATTTTTTCTCTCAAGTGAGGCCTTTTGAGCCATCAATGAATTAACATAGCTTTTATGAGGGTGTTTTCATAGTAAGCAGTTTCTCTTGGTAATGTGACCTTGGATGTAGGTTTATTTTATGGTGTACGGCTTCCCTGTAGCTCCTTTGCTTGGTAATGGAGTTTTAAAACAATGTTTGCTAATTTGGAGTCTGAAGGACTTGCCTTTATTGTAGGTCTCAGAAGAGTAGGTGTTCTGTGGTGTGATATACACAGCAGAATATCTGACACATGGGACAAACTCTTTGTGCGCACTTTTCTAGATTTGTTAGCAAAGGACAGTCTGAAACAGGGTATGGAGAAAACCTATGGAGAGGTCTTCCAGGTACAGTGTCTATAACATTTTCTCTTTTTTGTTGCTATGGGGATGGAGGTTTAGGAATGGATCTTAAGTTCAGCCATGCCTACCTGCAGCTAGGTTATTAGCTGGGGATTATGTCCTCTATTCTTTATGTATCTACCAAGGTTCAATCAACACAGGGTCATGGATATATTAATGTGTGGGCTGGAATATATAGCTTAGCAACAGAGAGTAAAGCAAATGCGCTAAAAATGTTAGGCTTGTTCCTCAGAAGCACACAGAAACAGGAAACAACAGCAAACAGCAATAACAAAAGAATACATACAGGCACATCAAATAAGAAAGGTCAGAGGGATGAGTCATCAGGTAAAAGTGCTTGCTGCTCAAGCCAGGTTCACTTATGTTCAATCCCTGAAATCCATGGAAGAAGGAGAAAACCTATTTCCCAAAGCTGCCCTTTGACCTCCACGCGCATCCTATGGCACTTACATCCATGTGTGTGCATACACACACACACACCCACACACACACACACACACACACACACACACACACACACACAAATAAATAAAAAATAAAATTTTAAAATAAAAATGAAAATTTCCTCTCTGTTGAAGCAATCACAGTTGTTGCATAGGTGCAGACACATGTTCTCTGTGATCAGTTTCCTTCCACATTTCTTAGTTATGTGCCCTTCCAGGACAGGAAATGCTGGACCTTTTCATTCCACTTTGCTCCTGGCCAGTGGCACCAGCATTTGCACTAGAGCAGTGGTTTTTCAACCTGTGGGGTCACAACTCTTTGGGGGGCTGCATGGCCCCTTCACAGGCATCAACAAAGACCACCAGAAAACACATTATTTATATAATGATTCATAACTAGCAGAATCAAAGTTATGAAGTAGTAACGAAAATAATTCTATGGCTGGGGGTCACCACAGCATGAGGAACTGTATTAAAGGGTCTCAGCATTGGGAGAGTTGAGGACCACTGGACTAGAGTAAGATGTAGAGCTAGCATACAGACCCTACAGATTTACTCTGGAAACCCTTGTTCTGAACACCCTACCGGGTGAAAGGGTGAAGGGTGCAGGGGATGCTATAGTGTGTCAGGTTCCCTAGCACTATCTGTGGTGGCCTCTCAGAGGGCTGAGAGGACATGAGGCTGTAAGTCAACAACAGCGTTGGGCAGCATGGATCCTGCCAGTCCCTGCTAATGCCCAGGGCTCTAGTGTTTCTACTTAGCTCTCTAACAGAATCAGCTGACAGCTTTAAAGGGCAACCGTACGCAGTTCCTCCATCAGAGACAGCTTTCACTTTGAACAGAATTCTCAGTCAAGTTTATTTCACAGAATATCCCAGAGGACCAGGCTCCAACTCAGCGTAATCATGTTTGTTTTTCTTTTAACCAGTTCTTAGGAACAGGGTGCAAGGCACTTTGCTTCTTGGAGCAACAAGCTCAGACAAGACTTTTTAAAAATAGCTTCCCAAACATATGCTGAAAAGTGCAGAGCAATTCTCTGGTGCCAAGTCATCCTCTTCAGTCTGGGTCACTGTGTTCCCACTGCACCTCTGCACAGTGCTGGTGTCCAGCTGTGCTCACTGGGTCTCTTTCTCTTCTATCTCCAATCCGTATACAATCAATGCTGGTAAACAGATCCACTATAAAAGCACATGGATTTCTCCAAGTGCTGTGTATGATGCGGAACTTCACTGTTTTCTTACAGTCATATCTTGAAGCAGTTTCTTCTCAAGGGTTGTTTTGTGATGCTGTGGATCAAAGTCCAGTGATTTGTGCATGTAATGTAAGTGCTCTACCATTAAGTTGCTCCTACTCAGTCCTTGGTTTTATGGGTCTTGCTGTGTATCCTAGGCTAGCCCCCAACTCTCATCCTTCTGTCTTCACCTACATGCTGAGATTACATGCTTGTGCTTAGCTCAAGTTGTTTGTGTCTTGGAGGGAGTTCCTGCTGGGCACCTCTAACGTGTTAACTCTCTTGACTTTAAATAAGACTTCAATTCAGAAATAGATAGAAATAGCAACGTGTACATAATTTTCTTAGTTAAAAGATCTCTGAATAGTGACAGTCCAAAGGTAAAATGCAGAGACAAGTGAAGTGACTTTTAATAACTGACAAATACCTTCTGCTCCAGGGTAAGCTGGTACTTTTGTCTCACTCTCTTACATTTGTTGAACCAGCTGTTCTCATCCATGATGAGAGGAGGCCCCACATTCTCTGGAGTGCTGCTTTCACTGTCGCTGCTTCCAAAAGTCCTGAGTTCTTCCTCATCACTGCTAATGCTATCAGAACTAGGAAGATCACAGGTAAAAAGAAGAAAGTGAAATGGCATATTCCGATTTGACTCTTAAAATTAACACTTCTGTTTTGTAAGCACTGAAGAGCAAACTCTAAAATACTTAGTAGCAAAGATAGAATTATAATAATTCTATTAAAGATTTAAACATCTTAAAACATGGCAAGTTAGCATGGTCTGTCATCAGTTTTACAGATTATTATCCAATTATATCAGTAAAATTCAGTTATGCTCTGCCCCCTTTTACTTACATGCAACATTAAATTTTCATAAATAAAATGGATCTTGACAAGTCTTTATATCAATAAAAAAGATAAAAACAATTATTCTACATCATTCTCTAAGGAAAAAAAAATCCTAAAGACCTGAAAGTGAGCTCTAGGTAAGAAACTCAAGAACAAGAAAAGGATGTTCTAAGATCAAGGTCTAGTAGAGAGTGGGACGCCCGTCTTCAGGTCGAAGCAATTGTGGTGTTGATCACCCGGGAGTGAATTAAAAATGGGCAATGTTGAGAAAGGCAAGATTTTTGTTCAGAAGTGTGTACTAATGAGTAATTCTGCTGCCTTATTTATCACAAAGCAAATGTCCCATTACTTTTAAAGTGTACCATAGTTTAATTCAATTGCCAAAATCCAGATCATGAATAGCTAATAATGTTTTTGTGGGACAGTCCTGATTTAATTAAAAACTGATTTGTAGTAAAAAAAAAATGAGGGTCTATGTTCACGTTGGTGGAGACACAAACCCCAGATTGTCATTTACACAAACAGAGCTCAGGTGTCTAATATAGGTGAGTGACTAAATTTCTACATTAGATGGAACCCTCAAAGAAATTCTGTTTTATAATGAGAAGCACCAGTTCCTACCCTACTTCTGCCTTCTTCAAATCCTGTCATAACATTTACTGCCATCAATACCCTAAATATTCTGCTATGTAAAAAGACAGTGGGAATAGATTTTTGTCTGTGCTGTTTACAGCTTTTTCCTCAATAGCGAGAACAAGGCCTACAATTTAGTAAGCTTTCAACTGATAGGGTTTTTAATCTATTACCAACCAATGCCCACTTTCCTATTCTCCTTGTTTCTGTATATTTATATTAGTATTCCATAGAATTACTTCAGTAGAATCACAAGATGTGTTAAACTTACAATCTTTTATGTCACTCTCTAAAAATATTGCTTTTAATTCATATAACATTAAATTAATTAAATAAACTTAAAGTCATAGAACAAGATGGATCAATGAGCAGTTTTCCTTGGGTCATATACATTAATGTAACCTTAATTTAAAAATACAATCAGGGCCTGTTAAGATGGTTCAGCAGAGCCGGGCGGTGGTGGCGCACGCCTTTAATCCCAGCACTTGGGAGGCAGAAGCAGGAGGATCTCTGTGAGTTTGAGACCAGCCTGGTCTACAAGAGCTAGTTCCAGGATAGGCTCCAAAGCCACAGAGAAACCTTGTCTCAAAAAAAAAAAAAAAAAAAAGATGGTTCAGCAGGTAAGTGCCCTGGCTACTGAGCCTGATAACCCAAGTTCTACTCACAGTCGAAGGAGAGGACCAGCAAAACATCCCCTGACTTCCATGTAAGTGTCATGATCTAAGCAACTGTACTTTCTTCTCTTTCTCTTGCCACCCCCAGAGAGACAAGATAAATAAATGTAATTAAAAAATTTTAAATCCTCACATTAAAAAGGAAATGAGACATGTAGATCTCTCTTAAATATAGTAGTTCTATTAATAATCAGGATGATAATTATGTAAGGATATTAAAATTCTAATGCTTAATTTCCTACACATTTGGGAAATGGTTATACATAGAAATAGAAAAGGAAGAATGACAATAAAATTCTTTCTAGAGACAGGGAAGAGAAGAAATACTTAGTCCACAATGTTTTCCATTTATTCAAGCATTACAAATACATAGTAACATTTTACCATCAATTCTCCTAAAAACTGCATCAATTAAAATTAGTTAATTCTTTAAATAAATATTCCTCCAACAAAGGAAGTGAATGAGAATATAGTTCATTCAAGGTCACCGTAATAAAAAGTGGTGTTATGTAACAGACTCTTGATAATATCTTATTCTCTTTTAATGTTTTAATGACCAAATCCACACATGTTTAAGTTGAATGAGTGGGAAATAAAAAATTGTAGGAAAGAAAGGGAAAATGAAGTAATTATTATAATCACAGGATGGAGGGGAAATGTTCTTTCTATGGTTTTTTTTTGGGGGGGTGCTGAGACATGGTTTCTCTATGTCTTTGGTGCCTGTCCTAGAACTAGTTCTTGTAGACCAGGCTGGTCTTGAACTCACAGAGATCCTCCGGCCTCTGCCTCTGAGTGCTGGAACTAAAGGCGTGCACTACCACCTCCTGGCCCTTTCTATGGTTTTTCTGGTATATGGACTGTTGTTCTATTTATCCTCTCATTTTCTGTAATTAAAAGTCTAGAAAAAGGAAAAAAATAACTAAGAGACTGCTTTCTCAGTGTGGAGAATGGGAAGACTCAGGCCCAATGGGCAAGTATGCCTAGAATACTCAAGACACAAGAGCCATGCTGGAGCTCAGTGGGAAGGGCAAGCAGCAAATGAGGTCACAGATGTAGTAGAAACCAGACCAACCGAAGAGTTTTGCTTTTACTTTGTGTTACATTAAAATATTGTAAAAGATGTTGTCTAAAGAGGGATAAAATGGTATGACTTGCACTCAAAAGAATACTCTGGTTGCTTTGCCAATGCGCAGGTGCAGATTTAAGTTGCTAAATTGGTAATAGTTGCTGATGGCAAGGAGAACTGAAGAGTGGGGCTTTGAAGCAACTATAAATGATAGAACTTTTATTTTCAGAATGAAGAAATCTTCCTGGGCGTTGGTGGCACACGCCTTTAATCCCAGCACTCGGGAGGCAGAGGCAGGTGGATCTCTGTGAGCTCGAGGCCAGCCTGGTCTCCAGATCGAGTGCCAAAGCTACACAGAGAAACCCTGTCTAGAAAAACCAAAACCAAAAACCAAAACAAAACAAAAAAGAGAATGAAGAAATCTAAAGGAAGCAAACTCTTGTGTAAGAGAAATTACAGGTTCACTTTCATAATGACATATTTGAGGCCATTACTCTACCTTCAAAGGTGTAAGTCTAAAGTGTATGTGGTATCCCAGGTGGAAATACACACCTACAAAGGAGCAGCATAGATACCACATATGAAGTCAAGAAACTGGATGAGAAACTGCCTGGAGAAGAGTATCAGCAGAGGAGATAGTTCAGGGATGAGGCCTGGAATCATAGAGGATGGAGAAGAGAGGACAAACCACAACAGGAAAGAGAGAAGGAACAAACATGGGGGGAACCACAGATCTATGAGGAGAAATAGCACATCTCATCACCAAATACCACCTAGATACATGTGGTAAGGCACATTGACAACAGTAGTTTTTGATATGTGTATTAAACCTTTACTAGGTTGAGAGAAACTATGGCAAAGGTTTGAGGGAAAAAAAGGGGGGACGGATAGAGAACAGAAGCCAGTAAGGACTTGGAATATTTTTCTCATTTTCAGGGCGGGGACAACTAAGGTGCTTATGTTTATATGCTGTTATGATAGGATGGGCTTGGTGAGTTTCTGGATAGCTCAACTTGGAGCCTCATAAACAATGCTGTGTATCTCAGAGGAAGGAGCCCCAAACCCTCTACGTATTTACTTATTTCCATCCATAGCTACTGGCTTATAACTCCCATAGTCCTTGTTTTTCCTAAGCGATTAGAACAATAAGGTTAATGTAACTTGGCCTTTTGTCCTTGGCTCCTGAAGCAGCTTTGGAACAGCTTCAGAGCAACAAACATGAAAGGCTGGACTTCTAACACGGGGCACTGGGAGTCTCAGGAAACAGAATCAAGTTTCTCTGTCCCTGTCTATTTGTCTCTCTATTCTTCCCTCCCTCCCCTTATGTCCCTGTCTCCTTCCCTTTCACTCCATTCATCTGTTAAAGACTAGAACTCACTTCCTTAAGAAGACAATAGAAGCTTGAGTCACACCTTAACCATCCCTTGCCTTTTCTTTTAGAACTGGCCATCAAGCAGTTCTCTGACCTACCATGTCTGATAACACCCTATTTTAGATGAAGGCTTTCTCATACCTGGGAGGAAGGCGTGCTTCACAGAAAGGTAAAAGAGGTAGACAGCACAGGAATCCAACTGAGTTACAGACACCCAGCTGCTGTCCACTGCAGACTTACATGCTTGCTTGCTGATGGAGAGAAATCCCTATATGTCAAGATCTGGGTTGTAGTAAGGGAGCTTGTTTTTCAGCATGTCTTTCGAGCTATAAAATGTGGGAGGATCTACAAAAAGGGATAATGGAGAGGGAACAATTGCTGGGACAAAGATATTAATAGAAGAGAGAGGATCAGATGTAGCTCACAGATCAAAGGGCTGGTATTGCACAGAAAATGATACTAAGAGGAGCAAAGAGGCAGAGAACTTGGGATTCTAAGTAAAGAAGGAATGCCTAATAGCATATGTAATCAGACATGGCCTGATTCAGTAACTCTAACTCTGTATGTGAAAACACAGCTCTTCAGGAATAATATTTAATGTAAAGAATATTTATAAAAATACATTATTTACATTTAGAGATATTCATATTATTTAAATTTTTCTAATAAATATATTTAGATAAGTTAGATGTTTATATTTATAGGTATTTATAGAAAATGATGTAGATAAATACAGAAAATAATCATATTTAAAGAAAAGATGCTGATATCATTATTTTTAAAAGTAAAAACTGAGATTAGCAAGATGGCTCAGTGGATAAAGTACTTGCTATGGCATGGACACACACACACACATGTAAAATAACTTTTGAAAATACGTGCAAAAACCACTACAGCTATGCACAATGGCAAAGCCTGTAACTGCACTACTTAAGAGGCTGAGGCAGTAGAGTCATCTGACACAAGTGATCTGCACGCTGGACCGAATTCTGCAGTGGGATCCGACACACTGAGCACCATGTGGCAGTTCTATCTCCATCCAGAGGGACCCAACACACCTGAACACTACCAACGCCCCGGTAACAGTGACACCTCCATCCATGAGAAGAGCACAGACATCAGAGTATTGGATCTGTTTGCGTCTACCAGAAGAGAACCTTGGTCCCATACCCACCAGGAGAGCAAGAAACTCCTGCTACACCCACTAGAAGAAAGGATGAGAAGAGGACAAGGTAAAAGCACATTCAACAACAGAAAACTCAATCAGAGACTAGGATCCATACAGCAGCAAGACCTGAACATCACAATGCAGATGAACGAGAAGAAAATGACCTTAAAAACATCTAAAGAAAAATGATAGAGGACCTCAAAGAAGACATGAGAAAATCCCTTAAAGAAATGGAAAAAAACAAACAAACAAACAAACCAAAAAAAATACAATTTATCAACAAATCTCTCAAGGAAACAGTTCCAGACCTAAAAACTGAAATAGAGACAATAAAGAAAGCACTATCTGAGGGAATGCTGGAAATAGAAAAGCTGGGTAAGTGATCAGGAACTACAGATGTAAGCATAACCAACAGAATAAAAGAGATGGAAGAGAGAATCTCAGCAGTTGAAGACACACTAGTGGAAATAGATTCATCAACTAAAGAAAATCTTAAGTCTAACAAATCCCTAACACAAAATATCCAGGAAATATGGGATACTGTGAAAAGACCAAACCTAAGAATAATAGGTATAGAAGAAGGTGAAAAAATCCAACTCAAAGACACAGAAAACATATTCAACAAAATCATAGAAGAAAACTTTCCCAACCTAAAGACATGCCAATGAAAATACAAGAAGCCTCCAGAACACTAAATAGACTGAATCAAAAAAAAGGTCTCCTCGCCACAAGTAATCAAAACACCAAACATACAGAACAAAGAGAAAATATTAAGAGCAGCAAAGGAAAAAGGTCAAGTAACCTATAAAGGCAAACCTACCAGAATCACACCTGACTTTTCCATGGAAACTCTGAAAGCCTGAAGATCGGCTTTCAGATAGATATTCTGCCTACACTAAGAGACCATGGATGCCAGCCCAGACGACTATACCCAGCAAAGCTTTCAATCATTATAGATGGAGAAAACAAGATATTCCGTGACAAAACCAGATTCAATACATATTCACCAATCCAGTCCTACAGAAAGATCTGGAAGGAAAACTGCATCCCAAGGAAGTTAACTACAACCAGAAAAATATAGGCAATAGATAATCCCACTTTACCAACAGCCAAAAGGAAAAAGGGATAGAATCCCACACATAATTTCGCCACCATCACCAAATCAAAAACAAACAAGAATGAAAAATCAATGGTCATTAATATCCATCAACATTAATGGATATAAAAAGACACAGATTAGCAGAATAGATAAGAAGACAGAATCCTTCCTTCTGCTGCATACAAGAAACACACCTCAACTTCAAAGACAGACGGTACCTAAGAATTACAGGTTGGGGATAGATTTTCCAATCAAATGGACCCAAGAAACAAAACTGGGGTAGCAATCCTAATATCCAATAAATTGGACTTTAAACTAAAATCAGTCAAAAGAGATGAAGAAGGTCATTTCCTACTCATCACAGGAGAAATCCATCAGGATGACTTCTCAATTCTGAACATTTATGCCCCAAATACAAAGGCATCCACGTTTGTAAAAGAAACATTACTAAAACTCAAATCACACATAAAACCGCACACACTTATAGTGGGAGATTTCAACACCCCACTCTCACCACTGGACAGGAACACCAGACAGAAACTTAAAAAAGAAACAAAAGAACTAATAGAAGTTATGGAGCAATTGGACTTAACAGCTATCTATAGAACATTCCATCCAAATACAAAACAATTTACCATTCTGAGCAAGGTAACCCAATCACAAAAAGACAAACATGACATGTACTCACTCATATGTGGATTTTAGACATAGAGTAAGGAATTGGCAGCCTACAATCCACACTGCCAGAGAAACTAGTAAACAAGGAGGACCCTTGTAGGGAGACACCCTAGCCCCGCCCCAGGCAACCTGGACAGGTGTGCCTGGACATGCCCATGAGGGCGGGGTAAAGGGAAGTCTGGGGTGATGTAAAAGAAGGTTCTTAAGGGCTGCACATGGAGACCCCGGGGCCCTTCTCTCTTCTGCTCCCCCAGCTACCGGCACTGGTTCCAGCTCCCTCCCTCTCGCTTTGGCCTGCACTTGACTGGTGTATCTAAATAAAGAAAACCTGAGCACTATTCAGACCCTAAATAGACACTGCCACTCTTCAGACCCTAAAATAGACAAACTTTGTCCCCTAGAGAAGGGGAAAGGGTCACCATCCCGTGAGCGAATTGAGAGCATGGGAAGGGGGGGTAGGGAGCTATGAGAATGAGAAGGGAAGAAAAGGAAGAATGCAGAGGTCATGAGGGAGCAGAAAGGTTGAGTCAGGTGTAGATTAAAAGAAAGAATATGTGATTGGTAGGGTTTTAGTTGTGGGGGTGGTAGGGGAGGAAGGAAGGGAGAAGGGAACTGGGATTGTCATGTAATTCAATCTTGTTTCTAATTCAAATAAAAAAAAGCAAACAAAACAAAACAAAAAACCAAACTACAGTATGCTAATAAAACATTACATTTAAGAAATCTCAGACAAATGATAGAAGCCCCCCCCCAAAAAAGAAGCTGAAGCAGGAAGATGTTGAGTTTGAGGCCAGCCTAGGGTACAGAGTGAGTTCTAGGCTACCCTTATTACATAGTGAGACTCTTTATTGAAATGAAAAGATGGAGGGATTGAAAGATGGAGGGGGAAAATAGGAAAACTGAAGGCACATAAAAGAAAAACAATTATTACCTACTAGAAATTGCAGCATAGAATATATTAAAGAAAAACCTATTTTTTTTTTTTGTCCTGATATATAGTCCAGACTGGCACTGAATTTGAGACCATCCTGCCTTAGTCAGCCACATGTTGGGATCCTAGGTATGGAACACTATACTCAGTGAGAAAAATGGTTAATGTAGTATCAAATATCAGTTTGATAAAAGCACGTATTTTCTCACTGGTATACAACTTGAAATATTGATTTAAATATGTAGTATATTTTAAGATGTTTTCTATTTACTTATTTCATATTGTAGTTTCAGAAAGATAAGATATACTTCTATTTAAAGAAAGGCATTTCACTTAATATTATGCAATATTCAATTTTAAGCCAGGTAGTGGTGGTACATGTCTTTAATCCCAGCACTTGGGAGGAAGGGGCAGGCAGATCTCTGTGAGTTCCAGGCCAAACAGGTACAAAGGCAGGCAGATTTCTGTGAATTTGATGCCAGACAGTTATACAAAGTGAGTTCCAGGACAGCCAGAATTGTTACACAGACAAATCCTGTCTAAAAAAACTTCTGTTTTACTAAGAATCAAAACAATGTGATATAATTTTCTCTTATACAATTTGCCACACTTTTAATACTTATTTGGAAAGAGTAAAGTGCAGGCATCCTCATATATACCAAAATGGAATACCCTCTCTGAATGGCAATTTTATAATGTATCTAAAAACCTTTAATAATACATATGCTAATTACCACAGAAGTTCCTTCACTAGGAATTCTTTCAATGTAAGAGAAAATCCCAGTTATGTATAAAATGATAAAAATTTTCTAAGCAAGCTTGCTATAAAACCATATGCAATAAATAATAAATGAAAAACTCTAAAAGTCCAACAGACAAACATAACTAAAATGTTTGCAATTTAGCTTGGTATTGGTGGCGCACGCCTTTAATCCCAGCACTCGGGAGGCAGAGGCAGGAGGATCTTTGTGAGTTCGAGACCAGCCTGGTCTACAAGAGCTAGTTCCAGGACAGCCTCCAAAGCCACAGAGAAACCCTGTCTCGAAAAACAACAACAAAAAACCCAAAACCAAAAACAAACAAAAATGTTTGCAATTTAGTAAAAGAAGCTATAGAAGGATAGTTGATGACATGAACAGTTCTTACATGCCTTTAAAAGAAGAAAACAGTATGTGTGTGTATTATTTGTATCTTTATTAAAGAAAATGTATCTGTGCCTGGAAAAGCCTGGAAATGATTCTAACAGTTGTTACTTGAGGGTAGATGATCAGTGACGGAATCATTCTTTTTCCTTTCTGTGTTCTGATTTTCCTTGGTGACTGTGTCTTCCTCTAACTAATGAAGAGCAGCAATATGGCGGAGCAGACTCTCGAAGTGTTACAGCTTCAATGAGAGTTGTCCACACAGACTCCAGTGTGAGATGTTTGCTTGCTATGCGGCTGGTGGCACTGCTCCCAGAGGAGGCAGGCACCTCAGGATGAGTGCACAGCTGCTGGAAGGAGGTTGCTGAGAACATGCTTTTGGCGATTATACCATTCCCCGTTTCCTCTTTCTCTGCCTCCTCTCTACCTTTTGGTGAGAGGTCACTCTGCCACCCAATTTTGTCATCATGAGGTTCTGCCCAAGAGCATGATACCAAATGACCACCTGCTGGACTTTCTGAAAATTTCCCCCTTTGCTTAAGTCAGATATTTAGCCATAAAAATGAGAACGTTACTAATGCAGATGTCCTTTAAAAATGAAAATCCTTGAGCTAAAGTTGGGGAATTCTCTCTTGAAAGGAGGAAGTGCTGAAAGCATAAGGCATAAGTGAGTGAGACTCAGAAAAGCTACACTGAGCTTTCAGCAGCAGGCATTTCCAAGAGCAGGAAAAGAGGGAGGAGCCAGATAGAAGGTGCTTGGCAGCAGCATTTGCAAGAGGCTCTGGTGGTACCCCTGCCAGGAAAAGATGAAGCAGCTATGCATGGGACATTTTAAAAAGATTGCCTCTGCTAAGTGAGAAATCTAGTGGCCAGAGCCCCTCTGTGAACAGCACTTTCAGGAAACTCAGAGCAAATGGCACAGGACCATACACTAAAACCAGGCCAGCAGTACTTCTAGTTTGGGGGAGGAAACTGAGTAAGAACCAGTGAGATAGAAACTTGGTTGCATCCAGAGTCTGCAGGGGAATATAGACTCGGATTCCAAGCAGCATACCAATAGACACATGGAAGGATCTCACAAGGGTGGGGCAACCATCACAACCAAACCCATGAACCCAGAACCGGCATCCATGACTCAACCCTACAAAGGACAGCTCTGAGGTGGGGCCGACATTCTCAACTGTGCTCCTAACACACCACCCAGAGGTGTGACTAGCATCTGTGACTTGACCTGTGAAGACACCATTCACTGTTTGCCAGAATCTCAAATGCAGTCTTGAGAAGGGAGGGGTGTGACAGGTATCTGGGAACCTAGGAAGCAAACCTGAGAAATATGAAATTAAAATGGAACTACAGTCATACTCTATGGCCATAGAGCCCCATCTAACTCTGTCCCCCTTTCCAATTATTCCCCCTTTATGTATTAGCTAATGACAGCTAATGGCCACACTCTACCCTGCTCCCCTCCCTGCCTCACCCCCCATCCTTTTGTTTTCTCTTTCATTTCTTTCCCTCCTATTCTTTCTTTTTCCTTGTCCCTTCTGATAGGCTTTATCAAAGAAGGGAGAGAAAACCCGTGTTTAGTAGGTTCTCTGTGGGCTAAACTGTTTAAGATTCTGATTGTTATTTCTTTACTCTTTTTATTCTACCTTCAGCACAAACTGCCTCATCTCGCCTCACCTCCGTCTCTCCCATTGGTCCTCCCATGTACTTCCCTCATCTACCTTTTCTACTCTCACTGGAATACTCAAAATCTATCCTGGTGCCCTGAATACCAATCTAGCAGAGGAAATGATGCCTCAACATGAACACTGATAGCATTTCTCTAAAATGTAATGTGAAATATTCAACTGTATTAGTTACTTCTCTGTTGCTGTGATAAATCACCATGACCAGAAACAACTTAGGAAGAAAACGATTTGGCTTGCAGTTTCAACAGAAGAGTCCATTGAAGGGGGGGGGGGACTGTGGCAGGAGGACTCTGGAGCTGGAAGCAGACAGCGCATCTTCAATTACAATCTGGAAGAGCAAACTGGAAATGGAACAAGGCGTAGGTCCTTAAAGCCCCATTTTATTAGGGCCTATTGCTGTGAAGAGACACCATGACCACAGCAACTCTTATAAAGGAAAAGATTTGACTGGAGCTGGCTTATAGTTCAGAGGTTTAGCCCATTATCACCATGGCAGGAAGCATGGTGGCATGCAGGTAGACATGGTTCTGGAGAGGTAACTGGCAGTCCTACATCTGGACTGGCAGGCAGCAGGAAGAGACAGTGAGCTACTAGGCCTGGTTTGAGCTTCTGAAACCTCAAAGCCCACCCCCAAGTGACACACTTCCTCCAACAAGGCCACACCTACTCCAGCAATGTCACACCTACTACAGTAAGGTCACACCTCCAATAATGCCACTCCTAATGAGTCTACGGGGGCTATTTTCATTCAAAACATCAAACTTTACTTTAGCAATATACTTCTCCCTCAT
Organism: Cricetulus griseus; assembly: GCF_003668045.3. Lineage (NCBI taxonomy): Eukaryota > Metazoa > Chordata > Mammalia > Rodentia > Cricetidae > Cricetulus > Cricetulus griseus. Next base: position 187,165,886 of record NW_023276806.1, read on the forward strand.
AAAGGTTTTGTATCAATCCCCCCCTCCTCTCCGCCAAGAAACCCTCAGCACCACCAACTAGTAACCAAGTGTCCAAATACATGAGCCTATAGGAGCACATCTCATTTAAACCACCACACCCCATTCCTTGGACACCATAGGCTCATAGTCATATCATAATGAAAAATGCATTTAGTTCAACTTTAAAAGTCTTTGTAGTCTTTCACAGTCTCAACACTGTCTCAAAGTCCAAAGCCTCTTTTAAGACCCAAAGTAATCTCTTATAAGACCCCTATTAAATAAAAATATCAAATTAGATGGTAGTCATCAATCTCATTATTGGATGCCATCCTAGAGCCTTCATCCAGTAGCTGATGGAAGCAGAAGCAGACACCCACAGCTAAACACTGAGCTGATCTCTGGAATCCAGCTGCAGAGAGGGAGGAGTGATTAGCAAAGGGGTTAAGACCAGGCTGGAGAAACCCACAGAAACTGCTGACCTGGACGAGGGGGAGCTCATGACCCCAGACTGACAGCTGGGAAACCAGCAGAGGACTGATCGAGTGGGTGTCAGTGAGGAGGCCTAGTATAAGAATGGACTTTGGGAGCCCATTCCACACAGAGGGATAATACCTCAGCCTAGACACATGGGGGAGGGCCTAGGCCCTGAACCAAAAGATATGACAGACTTTGAAGATCCCTGGAAGGCCTCACCATCCCTGGGGAGCAGAAAGGGGATGGGATAGGGGGTCAGTGGGAAGTAGGGGAGGAGGGAAGGGAGAGGAAACTGGGATTGTCATGTAAAACAAGCTTGTTTCTGATTTAAATAAAAAAATTCGCACTAAGAAAATCATATTATATGCTTCCAGCATACAACAGCACAGAATATATATTTCCATTCCAAAGGCATGGGGACCTAATGAAAGAAAACTGACCACAGAAAAACCAAAACACAGTAGGAGAAATACTAAATGCTGAAGCTTTATGTCCTCTACCAACGGGTTTACATGGCATAGCCCCTCCAGTTTTGCTGATTGTAACATACATCTCTCAGTTGGCCCGGTTCCACTCTCTGTATGCAGCTCTCCTTGGTAGATTTTTCACAGCTCAGGTATCTCCAAAATACTGGGGTCTCCACTGAAACCTAGGCTTCACACAATGGTATCTCAGGATGTTCTTCTGACAGTGATACTAGCAAGCACTGCCACACATGGCTTGGCTCAGTGGCTCTCTGAAACCATACAGAAAGAAATCAGAACCCCTCACTCTTGTATCTTTCATACCTCTAAAGCCAGCACCATGAAAATGACACTGCAAAGTTCAGGTGCCAGCTTGGGATTGACTCTTGACCCTTGGACCACGTTAGCAGCAGCTCTTTTAGGTTGAAACAATTGCTTTCTTGCTTTCTAGGTACAAGAAACACTTGAACTTTCTCTTTTCACAATTTGGAAGCTTAGCTGGGTAGGGTTTTGTCCCGAGAACACCTTTCCCATTGTTCTAATGCAGAGTAGAAGCCTTGTTTTTATGGGAATTACCGCCTTAACAATCACAGCATCTCTTTCAACACATGCCTTTGCTATAGCACAAAGCTTCCTGAAGCTCCTTTTCACTTTGAGCTGTACATTTTGTATTTCTTTCTGCTCCTTGCTCTTTTTCACAGTAGAGCTGCGTAGAGTTATGACTAATAACTATGCCACTGACTCAGTGTTACACACCCTTGGATTGTCCACCACCAAACGCTAGTCATGCCTTTTACATTTGGTCTCAAGCAAGCTTTTAGGACAAGGGAAGAAGGCAGCCAGATTATTTGCCAAAAACCCACACAGATGGCCTCCAGCATAGTTGCTAATTGTGACCTTGTTCCCTTCTGAAATGTCAGGAGCCAGGCCTCTGTGTTTCTCTCAGTATCTGTGTTATAGGCTCCTACTAGAATGGCCTATTAGTTCTGTTCACAGCATCCAACTGCTTTTCTAGTCTTAAGTGTCAAAATCTTCCATATGCCTCCAAAAAATGGTCAAATTCTTCTCAGCAATAACCCTACTCTCTTGTGCCAACTTCTATGTTAGTTATTTTTCTGTGTGGCAATAAAATACCATTATAGAAGCAACTTATAGAACAGAAGGGTTTATTTGGACATACGGTTCAAGAGTTAGAGAGGCCATAATGGTGAGGAAGGCATGGGAGCAGATGGCCAGAGCAGGAGGCTAAGAGATCAGATCTTCAAACGTAAACGTGAAGCAGAGAGAACTAGAGTTGGAGTGACTCTCAAAGCCCTCCCCAGCATATCTCCTGTGAGACTCTCCCTCCTAAATGTTCCATGACTTCTCCTGCTAGTGCCACCCACTGGGACCAATTATTCAGATATGTGAGCCTATGTAGGGCATTTCTCTTTCAAACCACCCCATTTACCAACATCCCAATCCCAGATGTGCAAGTCCCCACACCAAAGGACACTGAACATGCAAATTCACATTACTCCAAAAATTATGACTACCATAATAATGTCTTCCAGTGAGAGTGTATTAAATAAAATCCCAAAGAATTTTTAAAAAATATTGTAAGTACTTTCAAAGAAATCAAAGGAAAAAAAATCATAGATTACATAAAAGGACCCAAGCAAATACTAGCAGAAACATGAAAATCAAAATAATCTCTTACATTCTATATGACTACAGTGGAATAAAACTATAGAACATACACAGGCTCTTAGAGAACACACATACTTCTTCTATTCAATTAATATAGTGCCTGAAGTCCTGGATATAACAAATACAAGAAGTTCAAGGTCATTATTTACATAAGATATTCTGTAATAAGGAACTCTAAAGACTCCACTAGAAAACTCTTCATCTAATAAACTTCTGTGTAAGCTTTTTCTAGGACAGGATGAGCAAGCATTTATTCACTCCAGATAGGGCACAAGTGACATATCAAAGTACATGTAGACCAAAGTCCATCTTGATGAAATAATAAGTTTATTTGGCTTATGTTTAGAGCATGAATGAAGAGCTACTTATACTAGAAATCTGTACATAACTTGAACAAAAACACTGAGAAAAACATCAAGAAAACAATGCTATTCACAATTGCCTCAACAAAAGAAAAAGGGAAGTGAAAGTACTCTACATGTTGTGGAATTTGGGGAGCCCCCTTGGAGGGCTTTACCCTCTATGGGGAGTGGAGGGGGGAAGGGGATGGGTGAGGATTGGGGGGAGAGGGGAGAGGGAGAAGGGATTGACATGTGAAATTATAATTTGTAAAAATTAAATAAAAAATTTTAAAAAAGTACTCTACAATGAAATTTTTCCTATACTAAAGAAGGTAATTAAAAAGATACCTTCAAGAGAGAAAGGCCACCCATGATCATGGATTGGAAGAATTAATAATATGAAAATGACTATCTTTACAAAAGCAACTTATCAATTCAATGCAATCTCAATCAAAATTCCAAAACTACTCTTCACAAAAATAGAACAAAAAAAATCTTAAAACTCATATGGAAGCACAAAAGACTCTGGATAGACAAAGCAATCCTAAGCAAAAGAATAATGCTGATGTTACAATATTACCTGATTTCAGGCTATGCTACTAAATCCCAGTAATAAAGCAGCACAATACTGGCACACACACAGACATGCAATGTGACAGACATACAATATGACAGACTTGAAGAGAGGACCTACATATCAGCCCACACACTGACAGCCATCTGATTTCTGACAAAGATGCCCAAAGCAAATATACTAAAAAGACAATTTCTTCAACAGAGTTGGAAAATGTATATGTAGAATAGGAAACTGGATATCTGTCTCTTGCTCTGTACAAAAAATCAATTTTAATGAGTCAGAGACCTTAATAAATACCCAAAGTCATTTTAGACATAGAGTAAAGGATTACCAGCCTACAATCCATACTGCCAGAGAAGCTAGTAAACAAGGAGGACCCTAAGAGAGACATACATGGTTCCCTGGAGAAGGGGAAAGGGTCAAGATCCCTTGAGCAAATTGGGAGCCCAGGAAGAGGGGGGAGGGAGCTAAGAGAATAAGAAGGGGAGAAGAGGAGGGATGCAGAGGACATGAGAGAGAAGAAAGGTTGAGTCAGGGGAAAGTTTGAGTTAGGTGAAGAATAAAAGATAACAAGAACGGAGATACCATAATAGAGGGAGACATTTTAGGTTTACAGAGAAATCAGGCACTAGGGAAATGTCTGTAGATCTACAAAGATGACACCAGCTGACAATCTAAGCAACAGGGGAGAGGCTACCTTAAATGCCCTCCCCTGATAATGAGATCGATGACTGACTTATGTGCCACCTGACAGCCCTCATCTAGCAGCTGGTGGAAGTAGAAGCCGACACCCATAACTAACCACTGAACTGAACTGGAATCCAGATGCAGAGGAGGAGGAGTAATGGGCAAAGGGGTCCAGACCAGGCTGGTGAAACCCACAGAAACAGCTGACCTGAACAAGGGAGAGTTCTTGGTCCCCAGACTGATAGCTGGGAAACCAGCATGGGACTGATCCAGACCCCAGGAACATGGACTTCAGTGAGGAAACCTCAGAAATCTACAGGATCTCCTGTAGTAGTTCAGTACTTATCCCTAGCACAAGTGCGGACTTTGGGAGCCCATACCACATAGAGAAATACTCCCTGAGCCAAGATACATGGGGGTGGGCCTAGACCCTATCCCAAAGGATATGATAGACTCTGATGACCCCCTATGGAAGGCCTCAGCATCCAGGAGGAGCAGAAAGGATATGTGATAGTTTTAGTTGGGGGGGTGGTGGCAGGGGAGGACGGGAGGGAGAAGGGAACTGGGATTGTCATGTAAAACAATCTTGTTTCTACTTCAAATAAAAAAAAAATCTGCAAAAATAAATAAATAAATCCCCAAAGTCCTAAAATTCTTAGAGGAAAACACATTAAGATATAGTAAGTACTCTTGAATATGTCACCAATTGTACAGAAGTAATGCCAAATGTTGACAAATGGAACCTCATAAAATTACAAGCAAACAGCTAAGTGGGTATTGCACACCAGTTTCTTCCGAGATTAAAGCCTTTCCTCCTGGGATGTTAAAGGGGTGGAGAAAAACCAGGATAGTCTAAGGAAAATGAAACATTCCATCCAGCAAGAAAACTCATAAAGCATAGAAAGTCAACAACTCCATGGCTTCAAGAAGTCTCTAAAATTGACCAGATTCACCAAGTTCCTCTCTCCTCAAACATAATATAAACAGTATGGATTGATGAGAACATTCCCAGATGAGACAAGCTGTGAAGAAGAGGCTCAGACCAGCCAAGCCATCGGAAAGAACTACAGACAGGTTGAGATACCTGTAAGAAATCCAGATCAGCCAAGATGCTTACAAGCTCACATGCCCAGAAGACTCTCAGAAAAGCTGAGTTGCCTAGAAGAAGCCCAGAGAACAAGTCACCTGGAAGAAGCAAAGACCAGCCAAGTTACCTGGAAGAAACAGAGATCAGCCAAGCTATTTGATGAAGCAGACCAGGCTGAAAGGTTCACACCAACTGAGCCACGGAAAAGACACTCTTACCCACTGAGCTGTCTGTAGATTGTGCTGAGATCATCTTTGTGTGAGCTGTTTCTCTTTAGGACTGGATTAATACTGTTTAGATCTGGGTGGTCTTGGATTCACAGAGACCTGGCTACCTCTTAATCCCAAATCCTAGGATTAAAGGTGTATACCACCACCTCCTAGCTTCTAGATGCTGGGATTAAAGGTGTGTATCACCACTGCCTGATATCTATAGCTTGAGGTCTGTTTTGCTTTCCGAATCTTCAGGCAAGCTTTAATAAATCATAAATAATATACCACCACACAACAGTATCTTCTGGATACGAGAAAAACTCACAGCAATGCAAGTTGCCGTACAGTCTCACACCAGTAAACATTCCAGCATAGAAGGGGGTGGGGCTTCTGAGCCCTCATGCATACTTGACAGTTCTTGGGTAAAGGCTGGACAACATTTTAGGGTGTGGTCTCTGGCAAGAGGATCATACTTCAGGAGATGGCTCCACAGCTGTGAGGATATGAACAGCACAGATTGGACTCAGTGGGTTATTAGAATAATAAAGAGGACTTGTAATTTTAAAAGGGAGGGGTGAATGTAGGCATTAAGGTGAGTATGATCAAAATACATTGTATTCATGTATGGAATTCTGAAATAATAACAATGTTATATTAAAAATAAAAATGCAAAAAATAAAAATAGAGACCATATGCCTTAGTTAGGGTTTCTATTGCTGCAATGAAACCCATCACCAAAAAGCAAGTTGTGGAAGAAAGGGTTTATTCAGCTTATACTTCCACAGCACTGTTCATCCTTGAATGTAGTCAAG